>NC_057809.1:6026538-6028219 GCF_018294505.1 Triticum aestivum | reverse complement strand
CGGCAGGGGTCACAGCGCCAGGGGCCGAGGAGGTCACGGCGTCGGGGGCCGCGGCAGGGGCCGCAGCGCCAGGGGCCGAAGAGGCCGCGACGTCGGGGGCCACGGCAGGGGCCGCAGCGCCCGGGGTCACCGGCGCGGGGAGCGCGGGCAGAGCCGGACCCAAGGCGCGGGTGGGCGGTCCGCCCGAGGTGGAGGCAGGGACGAACTGCGCCGCAGGAGACTCCGAAGGTGATGGTACCTGCTGAAACGGGAACACGAGCTCAACAAAGTACACATGCCGCGAAGTGAAAACACGGTGGGAGACTGGATCATAGCACCGGTAACCTTTGGTGTTGGGAGGATAGCCAAGGAAGATGCAAGAAAGGGACCGAGGCGCGAGTTTGTGAGGAGCAGTGGACGCGGTGCTAGGATAACAGAGACACCCGAAAATGCGAAGACCATCATAAGATGGAACCGCACCGAAGAGGAGCTGGTGAGGGGTGTAGTTCCAGCGGGAACGACAGGGGCGAATGTTAATGAGGAGGCTGGCGGTCGTGAGCGCGTCTGGCCAGAACCTAGCAGGCACGTAGGAGTGGAAGAGCAACGTGCGGACACAGTCATTAAGCGTGCGAAGGACGCGCTCGGCGCGACCATTCTGCTGAGACGTGTAGGGGCAGGTGAGGCGAAAGATGGTGCCGTGGGACGCAAGTAAATTGCGAACGGCGACGTTGTCAAACTCCTTGCCGTTGTCGGTTTGCAAGGCGAGAATAGGACGACCGAACTGTGTGGTGACATAGGAATAAAAAGCGGTGAGTGTGGCAAGAGCGTCGGACTTGCGACAGAGAGGGAATGTCCACACATAATGAGTAAAATCATCCAATATCACCAGATAGTATAAATAGCCCGTGTTGCTAGCAACCGGGGACGTCCAAACATCACTATGCAATAACTAAAACGGAAAGGTGGAAATGTTTGTAGACTCGCTAAAGGGAAGACGAACGTGCTTGCCAAGACGGCAAGCATCACAAGTGTGATCGTCGACCTTATTACATGAGAAAGAAAAACTTTGAAGAATCTGACGCATAACGGTGGAGTTGGGATGACCGAGACGGGCATGCCAAAGATCGACACTGGCGGCAAAGGCGACGGGGCGACGGGTGGTGGTGGCGCCGGAGGGATGCACTGGATAAAGCTCATCCGGGCTATCACATCGGTGGAGCACCATCCGTGTACGGGCGTCCTTCACAGAAAAACCGATATCGTCAAATTCAACAGTTATAGGATTCTCACGAGCAAGGCGAGAACGGAAACAAGATTAGTGACTAAGTCAGGAGACACAAGAACATTAGACATATGCACAGGAGTGGAAGTAGAAGGAAAAGATATATGACCGACGTGAGTAATGGGAAGGGAGGAACCGTTACCAACGGTGATACGGGTGGGAGTATGAACGGGAGTGCCAGATGTGAGGTTACCGGGATGAGCAGTCATGTGAGCAGTGGCGCCCGAGTCCATGTACCAGTCACCACCGCCACCGTAGGAGCTCGGTGACGGGGTGGAGTGCAGTGCAGCGAGCAAGGCCGAGTCCCACGGCGGCGGCACCTGACGAGGGTAGAACCCTCCATAGGCCGGCGCGGGAGCGGCCCCGAAGCCCGGAGAGGCGGTGGCGCCGTAGGCAGGCGCGGCCCCATAGGCCGGCGCG
>NC_057809.1:6025111-6025983 GCF_018294505.1 Triticum aestivum | reverse complement strand
TGCCGCGGCGCCCGCCACCCGGCTGCTGGGGGCAGCGGGAGGGGGAAGTACCCCGGAAGCGCTGGTGGCGGCGGCTGCTGGCGCGGCGTGGGTGGCGCGGTCGGTGGAGGGGCGCCGCGAGAGGTGCTGGCGGCGAGGGCGTGGTGCTGCACACGCTTCTTGACCCCCTTCATCCGGCGCTCCTCCAACCTCAAGTACGCCACAAACTTGGGGAAGGAGGGCTCCGGCATCAAGGTGAGGTTGGAGGTGGCGTTGCCAAAGTCCTCGTTGAGGCCGGCGGTGAGCGTGCTGAGGAGGAGGTCGTCGTCCACCTTGGCTCCAATGTCACGGATCTCGTCCGCCAACGTCTTCAGGCGGCGGCAGTAGTCATCAATGGACTGGTCATCCTGGTGACAGTCAAAAAATTCCTGCTGCAAAAAAACACGGCGCTGAAGCTTATTGTCGGTGAAGAGGCCGTTCAGCTTGACCCACATGGCGCGGGCGTCGTCGCCGGCGCTCACGACCGTGTGGAACAAGTCCTTGGAGATGGTGGTGAAGAACCACCGGATGATCGTGGCGTCGATCGCGGTCCACTCGGCGTCATCCACCATGGTGCGGGAGTCCACTCGGCGTCATCCACCATGGTGCGGGAGTCCACGGGGACGCGTGCATGGACATTGATGTCGCGGATCTCGGCAGGGTCGACGGCGAAGGGGTTGGAGTAGGTGGAGGCCTTGAAAGACATGATGATGGGATCGTGGGGAGGAAGGTGGCGGCGCGGCTAGGGTTAGCGGCGCGGCGGCGGGAGGAAGGCGGCGCAGCGGGAGGAGGCGGCGCGGCGTGGAGGCGCGCGGAGGGGAGGTGGCACGCGGGGAGGAGGGGTGGTGGCGGCG
>NC_057809.1:6019891-6024611 GCF_018294505.1 Triticum aestivum | reverse complement strand
GTGGTGGCGGCGGCGGCGGCGGCGGGAGATCGCGGCGGCGGCGGCGGCCCGGGGCGGCGGCTACGGTTAGCGGAAGCTGGAGGATCGACTTGCGATAGATACCATGTAGAGAATGATTTGATGCATTGATAATTGATTGATCGTGCACTAGGCACATATATATAGGTACAAGGGGTGCGACCGGTATCTTGTCTCCTAAGATACACGTACATACAGAAAGAGACAGATACTACAGGTACTGCATACAGAACCCGGACCTACGTACATGTACACATGTTTAACAGTCTTCATCCCACCCTCGATCGCTAGAATTTTTGGAGAACGCTCCAAACTAAGCCGAGAAGTCTCCAAATTTGGTGGTTGTGGGGGATATTTGAAGCACACTTCATTCCGAAAATTGTTTGGCGCTATTGTCATTTCTCCCCTCCACTACTCTTCATGTTCGTGCCGCCGCCTCCTCCTTGTCATAACGCATTTTCAGCACCGCCGATGGCATGGATGGAGCTTCGACCTGTGCGCCTAATTCCATTATTTTGGAGTAAAATCATTTGGCTTTGATGTCCGGCCACAATTCCCTAGGCAAGCATCTCGTCCACCATGCCTACACACAGGGATAACAATCAGGATGTGGAGTAGGACTAGGAATGCCTACGAGAATAGGTCCTACGATTGCAACCGAAACACGTACATGTATATATACTACACATTACAACTTCAATACAAAATCTACATGCAAGAGACATATCATAGGAAGTGTTTCCCTATTTATTAAAAATATAAACTAGCTAGCACCTATCATAGTTGGTGATCGGCTCCAAGCCCGTACCGGACAACCACATTACATTGTGGTTAACTACCACAAAGAGGATGATGTGATTGGCGGTTATGCAGGAGTCCAGGTCGCATTGTGCCACAATCTGCGAGAGGCCCGACAGTTTCAGATCAGATGATGCCGCAGATGGAGCCCCCGTCTTGTCTCTCAACATCTTCTTATGGTTATATTCCGTAATGAGAGGCTTGCTCAACTCGGGGTGGAAGGTGCCAAACGACCTCGTGGTTAGCTCTATGACCATGACCTCTAACTTTCCCCGCTTGCTTTACTCGCTTTCTGCCCTCCCACCTAGGCAACTATCACAGTGAGTAGAGATAGCTATCATTATCTGAGAAGAGGTTTATATCTCTCACATGCACTGAATCAATGCACACACGACTGTGCATATAGTACAACTCATCCAGCCCAGTTCCAGGTATCATCCTGGGCCAACATTAATCAATCCTGCTGCATGGGACAGTCTTTTCTGTTATGTTGTCTTGGCTTGAACGATGGCATGCCCTGTATTACACCTCAAAGGTACAGGAGCTTCAATTCCATTAGAAGAAGAGTGTGTAGCCCAGTTCTGGATGCGGTGTTAAGAATGGAGTTAAACGTAATAAAGGTCTTTAATAGGAAGCAATTAGCGGCGGCTACCTTGTAGGAATACATGTGCCAGAGAACACTTTAATTCAGTAACAAGATGAGAATGCAACGATCTGCACAAGGAAGTAATCATCACACCAGAATCCTCAAACCTGTATGAACCTAGAGTAATAATAGTTCCTCGGTTTCCATCGCTAGTAATAGAGTGGGGCAGTTGCCGCTTGCGTAGAGCAGCTCCTGTACGCCATAATCTGGCTGGGAAAAACTGAATGAACCCATCCCTACCATAGCTTTTGTACGGTGCATCTACGCCGGAAATGAAACGGCAAACCCTAGAGTGACCGAGCGACGTAGTCGGGGTATGCTCCCTCCAATAGATGCGGTGGATAGAGAGGCCACATGAGGCATCAAGTAGGTGGGGGACGATGAAACAAGGCGGAGAGACACATCAGCGACCTTTTTTTTTGACGAGGAATACTACTGATTTCTTTGGAGAAGAAGGATGACCACTTGCCTCTGCTTCTCGGGGATGCATTCAACCACTTTATTAATTATTCACTAAAAACTTACAAAGTAATACACCAATATGTCTGAAGTCGTCATCTTGGCAACATCTGCCACTACTTATATCCATTGATGAAAGGGTGCAGAAAGTGTGAATACCCAGACCACTCACCTAAGCCTAGTACCTAAAGCCAGAGGCCCCAACCAAGCCACATATCAGGCCCGGGGCACAAACCGGTCTGACGCACTCTTATATTTCGTCGCCGCCGTCTTTCATCGATCCATCTTCGGGCCTGCTGTCGATGCTACGATGGCACCAGATAACACCTCCTCCCTGCATGCGTCCATCATCACACATCCATCGTCGAGGTCCTACCACGCCATGCTGCCGAGACTCCACGTCGTCGATGCGTCACATGGAACGCCACTCAACCACAAATGGTGTCCACTGGTCCCTCGAGCCTATGCATACATCCAAGAATGACGCCCCCAAGAAAAATACGGCACAAGGGCACCATTGTCATTCGATCGACCGTTCTAGGGTTTTCCCTGGAGGTGACGGATATGGGTCTAGAGCTTGTCCGCGATGATGCCCTCAAGAAGGAGGCGACGCAGAAAACACTGCCATTGCTGGCTTAGGCACCGAGCCAAGAGTAGGGTTTTCACCCGGATCCGCTCGAGGAACCTCTATCCGGTCTGGCGTGCACGGGGCCGCCAGCGGTCACCACCGCGACGCATGGAGCAGGTCGCGCCGCCTAGATCAGATCTAACCGGATACGAGCCCACATGTACAGCCGATCCATCCACCCAGCCCTCCAAGACGCCGCCTACGATCTGAGATCCGACCGGCCGCAGAGTTGCCCCGTCCACGCCATGAAGCATGTAGCGACCCGACCTCAAACGGTCAAGTCTCTGTGCTTCAGTGTCATCCCTGGATCGGTAATGCTGACACACACAGTACTCGAATGATTTATAACAGAGTAGCAATCACACACTTATTACATCGAATGTCTCAAAAGAGAACTTACTACAATAAATATGGCTTAAGGTCATCTAATATGATAACAACGGAAGACTTGGAAGATAAAGTGAGTCCATCAACTCCAACGGCATAGCTGAGCTGCACGGCAACGACCTAACGAACCTTACTCCTCGTCTGAAAAGTCTGCAACATAATACGTTGCAGCCCGAAAATGGGTCAGCACATGGAATATGCTGGCAATGTAACACAGTAGAGCAAGAACAGAATAATGCTATCACTACATGCATATTTGGCTGGTGGAAAGCTCTATGGTTATAGTTTTTGCGAAAAGCCAATTTTTTCCTACAACAAAGGAATATATTTTAATTTAACTATCATGGTAGTTGAAACATCATTGAGAAGGTTCCTCTAACTCAATCCCAATTAAAGTAGTTATCAGTCCAACAATATTAATTTAGAGTGATGAGATACTAGGATACTCCAAGTACTAGATACTCAAAATTGTCCATAACCGGGGACACGGCTAACTATGATTAGATTGTACACTCTGCAGAGGTTTGCGCACTTTTCCCCACAAGACTCGATCGCCTCCGTTGGATTTCTCGCACTACATGGTGTTTGAGAAACGGATGACCGAGACACAGTCTTTCAGAAACATTAACTCTCTACTCCGGGCAGACCATACCAAACCTTCAACCCACTACCTGCTGATCTACCTCTTCAAGAGCTTCACGTAACTTACTCAACTAGGCTAGAGCCCATAATAGCTTGTAACTGCACACGGAAGTTTCTAGCATGAAAATATCTCAGTTCCCTTTGAGACTGGGTGGCGGTCCATAGGAAAATCACACGGAACCCCGGGATTTCCAAAAAATACAGGCAACACTGGATTCTTCAGGTGCCTCAATCCACCCAGATGTGTATTTAAGTTGCCACCTTAAGTTGAACCATTAATTAACAATCTCACATCTGTCATGGATTTCACTCACCCAAACCATGTCTACGAGCATATAGCATAGCAATATAAGCAATACGTAGAAGTAACTCCCAAGGGTTTGAATATAACAGGGCAATAGGTTCTACCTCATCAACTACTTCCCAACCCACATGTTAATGACATCCTAATCATGCAATGTTTGAGGATTGAAACTAATGCATAAAAACTGGGTATGGAAAGAGTATGATCAATGTGTTACTTGCCTTGCTGACGATCCGCAAAACCTAGGGACTTCTAGTAGCACGCTTCGCACTCCGGGAATTCTGTCGCAAACAAACGATAGCATACATAAGCAATCAAGCAAAGATGCACGGTAAAAACTTAAATAAGAAGAATTGACTGGAAGTTCAACTTAAGAACTCCGGTTTGCAAAAACAATCAAATTAAACGGAGCAACGAAACTCAAACGGCGAAAGAAACAAGATCCGTTTACTAATCTGAACTAAAGTCAAATTTTACAGTATCAAAATCTTGTTCAAGTTGATTAAACAGAAAGAGGGTTTCGAGACGCAGATCTAGGCGCTTGAATCGCCTGATTCCGATAAACGAGCGAAAAGATAAACTGAAACGAAAATCAGATCAAAAATCGCGATCGAAAATAATCGCGGAAAAAATCCGAGAAAAAAAACTGATGAACAGGCAAATGAACGAACGTTCGTTGTCTGTAACTATCGAGCGAAAACCGTTCGTTAAAACAAACGCACGGACAAACGTCCCCTAAGTAACTAAACCGAGAAAAACCGGTGAACCGATCTAAAAAAACGAACTAAGGTTTTCAAAAAAACGAATCGGTTTTATAAAAAAAGGGCGGTGGCAACGG
>NC_057809.1:5995946-6019411 GCF_018294505.1 Triticum aestivum | reverse complement strand
GGCAACGGCGGCGCGGCAAAGGGCGGCGGCGGCGCTGCGGTGCGGGCGGCGGGGCTGGCGGCTTCGGGTGGTGGTGGAGGGGCTCCGACTCGGCTGGGCTTTGGCCCAGTTGGGCGCTGAACTTTTTTTAATAATTCCGCCGAACCGAAAATAAATCCTAGAAAATAAAATAAAAATCTAAAAATGCCAAAATTAATTTTCACCGTCTAAATAAAATATTTAGAACGAGATGAACATTTTCTTGGCCCTAAAATGCAATTTTGAAAAACGTGCAATTTTTCTAATGCAAATAAAATAGCCATAAAATCCGAATAAAAACAAATATTTGATTTTAATCTTTTCCTCCAATATTTCAATTATTTTGGAGAAGTCATATTATCTCCTCTCATATATTTTAATATGAAATACTTTTCGGAGAGAAAAATAATTAAAACCAAAAATCCTCGTTTCAATATTTGATAACAATCAAATATGAAACCCGGGAAATCCCTAACTCTCTCCGAGGGTCCTTGAGTTACTTATGATTTCGAGGATCACGAAGCGAAATGCAATAAAATATGATATGCATGAATGATCTATGTATAACATTTCAAATTGAAAATTTGGGATGTTACAAAGCATGGCCGGCCGTAGGACCCGAGGAGCCGCACCTTCACACGTCGGTGGGGCCGTCCCACCTCAAGCTGCACGAGAGAAGGAGAGACCCCCGCCACTGCCATCTACCTCTAGTCTTAGCCCTGCGGTGTCATGCGACGGCGACGAGAGGAGAGGAGAGAGTAGATCATGGCCCAGCGGCGGCTAGGAGAGTGGCCCGATGCGGAAGCGACGCGGGGGGCAGAAGCCTCGTATGTATGCTATACATGCGGATAAAAATTAAGGATAAAAACGTTGGGCATGACGTGGCGGCATCTAATTGGATTGAAGGGGCTCAGAAGGTGATATTCGGGGGAGATTAATTATGAAGAGTGGACACGTACATCTGTCTCTACATCAAAATATGTAGCTCCACTCCTTATGTTTATCAATTATCACCGAAATGCTCGGCCTCACCCTGCTGATAACATGCGCGCGAGGGCCGCCTCCACAACCGTCTGACCAGTTTTGATCATGCATGGGACACCAACCTGAGTCATGATTATGCACACCTGCTTTTGCAACATGGGCTGTGTTGGAGACAGCCGAGCGTTCACACAGGGCGTGTTCAAACGCATTGATAGGGTTTTTCATAGCATCAAGCCATCAATCACGTCTTTGGTGGACTTCATATTGTGAATCTTGATAATTTTTCCTATAAACTTAGTCAAAGTTAACAAAATTTGACTTTGACCAAATCTTGTATGCATACTAAAAAAAACAAAGAGAGTACATAATAGCACAACTCTGTCACAGAACACATGCACACACTAGCTCAGTTTGCCCATGCGATGCGGTTGAGCGGTCGGTCTCCAGTTTGAGTCCCTCTCACGGCATTATAAACCACCCTTTTTTGGCCAATTAGCCCGGCACTGACAGATGGGCCTTGGGGCCACCTATGACCATGCAGCCACTGACAGATGGCCGGCAAAGGGTGTGAGACGCATAAGTATGTGCGCAATGGGCAATGGAGGACCGCACACCTACTAACAAATGGGCTGGCAAGGGGTGTCCTATGCGTCAGTAACTGCGCCAAGTAATGGTGAATTAATTTGTCCCGACAGCAAACACCCGTTTGGGCATTCGTGAGAGTGGGCCGCGCGGTGGAGGGAAAAAGTAAGGAATGATAAATAATTTGAACAAAACTGAGGAGAACTAAGCAAGGAGGGGCATGAAGATAGAAAATCCAATTATTTTATGCCCGGATGATAATATTGAACTGCACTGCATCTGCAGAGAGGAGATGCAAGTGTTTTCCACACGATAATCGATGGCATGACGACCGGCCAAATCGATGGGTCCCCGTGGAGATGGAATGGCAGCGTCAAAGAAGGTAAGATTATCATTTCAGCCACAAGTTTGCCACAAGGGCTGCCGGCTGTTCAAGGAACCATCACGTCTGACGTGTCGTGCTGCCACAAGTTTGCCACAAGGGCTGCAGGCTGTTCAAGGAACCATCACGTCTGACGTGTCGTGCTGCCCGTGATGAGTTTCCTGGCTTGATGCTCGCGCAAGCGCAGCTGGATGGCCGTCGCATCAAGCCAGCTGCATTATCACAACAATAATTCAAGCCACTGCCACTTTATTAATTCACAACAATAATTACATCAATCACGAGTACAGGAATGATATGACTATTGACCTGCAGATGGACAATCATGGTACTAGCAAAGATTGGTACGACAATAATTCAAGCAAAAACACAGCCCAAGTTCCCGATTACTAAGGGTTAAACAGCAGGTTTTTGCAGCCCCATTTTGTATCCAGAAAATCTGCGAAGCAAATCCGGGAAAGAGTAAAATCCTGCTAGTACAGTAAGAGACCTAAACAAGGAGTATATTTCATTACATCTCAGGCATACTAGACTCATCTGGGATAGCATGCATCTTGCGCCATTTCAGCACTATCCCAGCTGCATCTTGGATTAATACTTTCTGAAAATAGTTTCTGAATTTTGATTCTTCATATAGTATGTTTGTGACAAGCTTTGTGATTGTCCCTACAAGAGTGCGTTAATTAACGAAGCAAAGAAGGAAGGGTGCTTCCAGCGGTCTTATTTTCTCTTGCTAGGAGATCACAGCAACGGTGCCCTTCACAAGTTGGCTCAGAATGTTATGAAAACAGATAAATGTACTGTGCCTTCACAACTGCATCTAAGTTCATTGCATATAAAGTTCGGATGTTAGTGCCTTTTAATGGAGATTGTTTTGCCTTACTGGCCCTATGGTCCATGGAATTCCTTTCTCTTTTCTTTTTCTGTGTTGGCTGATGAACTTGTATTGGTTTTGCTGGTTCTAAGAGCATCTACAACCGGACGCCTCAAACCCGCCTCATACGCCCGGACGGGCCGTCCGGTCACTGTTCGGTCACGGTTTTTTGACCCAGATGCCCCCCCTCAAATGGCCCTCAAACGCCCGGGCTGACTGGCACCCCTCATATCCAGCCCAAATATGGGGCAGATATGGGGGCGCCCGGGCACGACCGCCATGTCCAACTGACGAAGGGGTCCCAGCCGAAAATGCCCAGAAACCCAGCGGTCCAAAGCTCGTCTCCTCTGTCGGACCGGTGGCGCCGCGTGGCGCAGCTCCGGCGGGCCGCGTCGTGCTTAGCCCGGCTATTTATATAGACCGGCGGCACCGAAACCCTACCATATATCCATATTTTCCTCCTCCTGTCCGCCACCGCTGCCACTTTCCACTCAACCCGTCCACCTAGTAGCCATGCCCCCACGTTGCTGGGTGAGGAGCGAGCCTTTTCTAACACTGGAGCGCCGGCTCGAGCTCCTTGAGCAGATCCAGGCTAGGCGCGAAGCCTAGATCGCCGCAGGGCTACCTCCGGATGTAGTGGATCCGGAGGAGGAGGAGGACGAGGATGAGGAGGACGAGGAGGACGATGAGGAGGAGGTCGAGGAGGAGGATGAGCCGGAGGAGGAGGGTGTGGGGGACGCTGGCGACGCGGATCTGTAGGCGGAGCAGCAGGCCATCCTCGATTCCCTCCGGTCGAAGTCGGCTGCGGAGGCCAGACGCCGTCACAGGAGGCCTCGGAGGAGGCGGAGATGCTCGCCTACATGGATGAGGTCGAGCAGAAGGAGGATGAGCCGGAGGCCTCCTACCCGCCCGTTCAAACGGCGCCCGGCACCGTCGTTGTGGACATATCCGACGACGAAGAATAGCTAGGGTAGTGAGTAGTATGAAGTACGTAGGATTTCTTTGCATGTTTTGTATGGATCTAGGGGATGAAATATGAGAGAGGTAGATGCAGAGTTGCTAATTTGAGACGTGACCACGGGCGTTTGAGGGGCTGAATTTGCCAAGTCCGGTTGTAGGCTATCTTTCTATCCCCTCCGTTCCAAAATGTAAGTATTTTTAAAAATTTCATTATAGACTATATACGGAGCAAAAGAGTGGATCTACATTTTAAAATATGCCTGTATACTCGGTATGTAGTCCGTATTGAAATCAAGGACTTATATTTAGAAACAGAGGGAGTACATATTTACATGCAGTCCTCATGCATGGTTTGGGAAAAGAAAACATTACCCATCATATATGCTTCTTTGTGCTGTTATATGACTCCTCACAATGGATATACTTTTACTGCTAATTATATGCTTACAATGAGAAACTATTTACTAGGAAACATTATACCTACCACACAGACATTATCCACACATTTGGGCAGGCCACGTTGCTAGTTGCTCTAGAAAAGCAGGACTAAATATAGACAGCCACTCCACTATTTGTCCACCACATCGTGCAAGGCACGGTACCCAAACAATCCACCCACACACACACACACGCAGGCATTAGCACGCCAAATTAAACCAGCGCCTAGCTAGGTACCACCACAACAACGGAGACTCTCCGATCTAGTGCCAGAAATGGCTGAGCTTGCCGGGGGTGCTGTCCGCTCGCTGTTGGGCGTCATCCGCGACGAGGCTAAGCTGCTCGGCGTTGTTGGTGGTGATCTGCAGTTCATCAAAGAGGAGATGGAGAGCATGAACAGCTTCCTCCTGCACCTCGCCAGGAAGACGCCCCGCAGCGGGGAGCACGACGAGCAGGTCCGCACATGGATGAAGCAGGTCCGCGACCTCGCGCACGACTGCAACAACTGCATCGACATCTACCTACTCCGCGGTGATCCGGCTGTGTACCACGCCAGAGGAATCCTGCTGGGTTATGTGTGGTGGGTGCCTTGGTTCGTGAAGAAGACGGTCGCTCAGCACCTCGCAGCGACCCAGCTGAGCGACCTCAAAGCCCGGGCGCGTGACGTTGGTGAGCGGCGGCTTAGGTATGGCGTCGAGGTTCCAACAAAGCTGGACTGCGACAAGCTGCTGACGGAGGTGGTATCTTCGTCGTCATTCCAAGCTGCTGGGGGAGTTGTCGCTGAAGGAGACAATGACTTTGAAGAAGACTACTACCAGGCGATAACTGATGATCCACGAAGGGAGCTCGCCTTTTCCGAGCCTCGAATTTTTGAGAAATGCACTGAAAAGCTAATGCTGTGGCTCGAGCACCAACATAAAGAAGGTCCATACCAAGCCATCGCCATTGCAGCACCAGATGAAGAGGATGGAAGCCACATTATAGATAAAGCGTTGGGACACGATTCTGTTACGGAAAAGTTCGACCACATAGTCTCTTTACGGGACATGCCTGACTATCAGCTGCAGCTGCAAGAACCCTGGGATCTTCTTGGCAAAATCCTGAAGAAGGTGGGTGAGAAGGCCAACGACTCGGGGGATGAATTTGGTGAGGAAGAAATCGATGAGAAGATTCAGAAGATCAAGGAGAAGATCAAAGATCACCTAGAGAAAGCTGGTAATAAAGGTTGCCGAGTTGAACCCTTAGGAGTACTCTGCAGCATCTTGCGGGTGCTGCTCCAGGACACCACAGCCGGTGAGGATCAAAATAAAACCCAGGAAATGATCCTTGCCGAGACAGTAGAGAAGATGACGAAGTATCTCCTTATTGATTCAGCAGGTGAAAAGGCCATCTCCCGCAGGATTAGTGTCGAGCATCCCCAATTTGTAGCCATCCTGCGGGAGCTGCTTCCCAACCAGGCCACCCCGCCAGCGAATGAAGCCGCAAATAAACTGGGTGAGGATCACATCGTGAAGAATATCCAAGTCATCACGCTGAAGATTCAAGTGGAGCTGCTACCAGTGTCACTTGAGCAGCAAGATAAATCAGTGGAAGAATCAGGCAAAGACCAGTTGTTGCTGCCATTGTCAGGTGAGGACTGCATGGAGACGATTGAAGAAGTTCTGGAGAGGATCAAAGAGCATCTGCTGATTCAAGAAACAGCAGGAAGGGTTAAAAAACATCTGCAGGGTAAAAGGACATTGGTTGTTCTCCACAATGCCTCTGGCTACAAATGGGACGAGACTGCAAAGGCCTTGGGAGATTTGGGCTGCAGTTCAATGGCAGTGGTAGTTACCACAAAATACATGCAGAGGGCCAACGAGTTTTGCTATTGGACAGAACCCATCGTGTACTCTTCTATTGAATACTACCGCGAAACAGCGCTCCAACTTACAAATCGGCTTGTGAATGACGACGAGAGGTATAGCGCCGAGATCTTCCATGAGATCTTGGAGAAATGTAGGGTGGATGAGTTCTGCATAAAGATGTTCATCCATGCTCTGTTTGCCAATCCAATGAGGAGCAGAGAAGAACTGGACAAGTTGAGCAACACCCTCGTATTCGAAGGAACGGTCGAGACTAATGGCTACAAGATGATCAAGTTCTCCTACAATGATCTGCCCAGGGAATACAAGACTTGCTTGCTGTATCTAGCCATCTTCCATAAAGGCGAAAAGATAAACCGGACAAGGATAATTGGCCGGTGGGTTGCAGAAGGACTGATAACTAGACAAGACTGGCTCAGTTCAGTAAGGGAGGCCGAGCATTGTTTTGAGGTACTTGCCAACTTGTGGCTTGTCTATCCTAGTGACGTTGATGCTGCAGGGAAGGTCAAGAGCGTTACAGTGCATCAACAAGTGTACAACTTCATCACCAAGATGGCCAGGAAAGAACACATTCTGGACACACGCCTGTCTCGGCACCTGGCTCGCCACTTCTGATTCTCAGCAACATCTGGCTCCGTCCCTCGGATAGCATTCTCGACTTTTTGAAGCACCCATCCCGTGCATCATCTCAGTTGAAGCTCATCAAGGTCCTGGATCTGGAAGGCTGTGCATCCCTGAGAGATAACCAACGATGGCTCAGGAACGTGTGCACCTCGTTAATACTGCTCAAGTACCTCAGCCTAAGGAACACAGATGTTACTCAGCTTCCTAAGGAGATCAATAGGCTCCAGCAGCTGGAGGTGTTGGACATCCGGCAGACTCCAATGAATGTCTACGCCATAAAAGACGTCATGCTACTGAAGCTGAAGCGTCTACTAGCTGGTTCCACCAACACTGGTACTGGCGGTGATGCTAGCATACTTTCCACTGTCCAGATGCCTCACAAAGTTGGAAAAATGACCGACCTGGAAGTGATGTCCCATGTACAGGCTTCAAAACATCATGCTACAGAGCTGAGAGAGATTGGCCAGCTATGGCAGCTGAGGGTAATTGGTGTGGCCATTTATAATACGAAAGCTCAACTTGAGAACTTACTCCAAGGGATCAGCGATCTGAATGAGTGCCTTAGGTCTCTGGCCATCGAGATCAAGCCTCTGTCTGACAACCAGGCTGCTACTCCTTCTGATGTACCTGCAGCTGATGCTATCAGTGTACACTGTAAGAACACACCCAGGCTTCTTGAAAGGCTGAGCATCAGTGGAGACACAATCTATGGGCGTCTTTACCCATTATTTACCAGAGGCTGCCGCATACTTGCCGAGATAACTCTTCATAACACCTTGCTGGACCAGGATGATATGGACTCACTAGCAGGTTTGCCCAACCTACGCAGCCTCAGGCTACAGCATGTTAATTTACACACCAGTGGCAAGCTTATAATCCAGACCAATGGGTTCCAAACCCTCAAGTGTCTTGCTGTTGAGAGGGGCGGAGTCACCGACATCAACTTCGAACCTGGGGAAGCTCCTAAGCTTGAAAAGATCGTTTGGCTCGTTGACAGGATAGAGTCTCTCTCGGGAATCAACTACCTTCCCAAGTTGAAGGAAATGGTGTTCAGTGATGGTGTCAGGGTACCAGATCAAGTCAAACAAGCCAAAGAAGCACATCCAAACTTCATTGATATTAATGAAATATAGTATTGACGTCCACAAGGCAAGTGCACCTAAAGGTTCCTTGATCATGCTTGCCACCATGTTTAACTATACATATGTATACACCTCTGTCTATCTTTTCAATTTCGATCCACAAGCACGAACACAGCGACATTCCAGCCCTGTTAAAAAAAAAACATTCCAGTATGTTTTTACAGGACGAGAATGCCACTTCATTTATTCTTGTTACATTTAACAAAATGAAACTGTTAATGTCAAATTGTTTTTAATCCTCTGGAGCTTTCATAACGATGCATATATCTTGCCTAGATATTCATTAAACCATTATGTTTTATTTTTCAGGGCCTGCTATTTACAGGCTGGTGGTACCATGATGCCTTCTACAATCTTGTTGCCAATTGAATGGAAGTACTGTTGAGTTTAATTCGTCTATAAAACAAGGCTATAAAAATGGTCATTTATTTTCAGCATTAGATAAGTTCTTTCAAAAAAAGTTATTTTCTTGCATTGTAGCATTAGTGGTTTGTCCCTTGAATCAATGCATGAGCCATTTCAAAACCCCAAAAAAACTCGGCAGGAAAAAAACTCCAAAAAAATGGTACGATGTATTACATTTTTCTTAGTTCTTTAATAAACAACAAAAACTTTAAAAAATGTGTGTTTAACTTTACTTTATTTCTCCTTCTGGGGTCGAGGATGAGGCTGGTGGAGTTAGCTTTCATTTTTGGTTTTATCATTTTCTCTTTTGTTTGTGTGTGTTTGTGTGGGTTGGGGATGGGGGGTGGAACTCCGCCTATGCCATTTTAAGGTAACACTTACAATTGCATAGCCGGTCCCAAGCCCGGAAAAAGGAGGAGGGACCAACCATGTGTTCTTATAGGTTAAAGTGTGGTGTTGACTCCCATTTTATATATAGTAGAAATGAACAAATGTGATATTCGCAAAGAAGGAAAAGACATCCAAGTGGAGCCAAACAGGATTGTCGCCTGGGATGCAGCTGCAAATAAAGTGAGTATCAAAGCAAACTCCTTTCAGTTGGTTGTTACACAGACCATTTGAGCCTTCTTGAATCGTTCCTTTCAATCATTATCTAACCTATAACATCTCCAGATTTTTCCTAATGTTTCATGTTCAATGATTTATGTACATAATCGTGTGTACATGGTATGGTCCATGGCCTGAAGCCCAAATGTCGACTTGTCTTGTGTCTGTTAGGTTGATCTCCTCTGTGTGGGCCCAACGGCCCACCGGGCCCTTAGATCCGCGCCCTGATCGGGGGCGCCCAACCCTCTTCTGGTTGGTGGGCCCCTGTGACCCGCGCTATATAAACAGAGGTGGGGGCCGCGGCATGAGTGACGAGGTTAACTGCTGCCACAAACCCCACCGGTATCCCCTACCGATCTAGGGTTAGTGCGGTGCTCACGGGAAGCACACCACCGCCACCATCTCTTTGCCATCACCGGCCACTACTTTGCCATGGCCGGCACCGGCTCGAGCTCTTCAACCCAAGGAGAAGGTAGGGCTACCGGATTGATTTAGCCTACTCCGATTCAAAGGATTTAACAGTGTCCTCATTGATTTCTGAGCATTTTCGCCTGATTAGACACCGTGATGCATGCTTGCACTTAATTTACATTGCTCGTCCATGTGAATTGTACAGCTCTAGCTGGTCACAAGTATTTATCTATATGTAGATGTGTTTGCTAAAAGAGACTTCTTATCTGTTGATTTCTGCAGGTGGCAGTGATGAGTGAGGTGATGACTGATGACACAAGTTGCAGCCGCCAGCAACAGAAATAACCGAAGTCCATCTTGTTCCCCGGCAATTCTGGCCAAGTGATATCCCAGGGTATTTCCAAGGAGGGCACATCTGTGTGCAGGTCCTTTTTGTTATTTACCTCGCTCGCAGCGAACGGCAACACCCGGGACTCTGAATCCCTCGTTTTTACTCAGCCTCAGCAATAGCACCTACAGGCAGGCTGGTGCCGGCGCAGAATAGGTAGCACGACGAAGCTACTTGTTCGCGCAAGCCTAGAGACGACAATGAGAAAAACAAAGTCTGGGCTGTAGCATACTGTGTTTTGTGCTTGTTATTGTAAATCTACAAGCGTGTCCGTCTGAATTAAGTGTGCATGAGTATCAAATGGACAAACAAGGCAAGTAACTGGTGCAAAAATGCTGAATTTGGTCAGGCAAAATGTTCTCTTTTGGTCCAAATAGCTAGAACTTCACGGGAAATTAAGCTACAGCACTACAGGTTAAAATGTGTTTGTAACTTCATATTCATATTCCATACTTCCATTATTGTTGAAATCGCCCAATGAATAGATCCACAGCTTTACCAAACCAGGCAACTGACGGAGGGTTCACAACATCAGTAGTTGAGCACATCGCATTCCCCTGTAGCTATAGCAGGACGAAATGGAATGAAATAAAAGATTAGGTGGGAATGGAAAGGGATGGTCTTATCTTATCTGTGGGGAATCTCCTCGGCAGTCTATCTGAGTCTACTCATCTGAGCAACCGCTGCCGCCACAGGTAAAGATTAGGTAGGGCTGAGGGAGAGGAAACTAATCAATCAATCAATCTGGCTAGCCAGGGGTTCGTGGACAGAGAAGAGAAGAAATAGGGGAAGGAGAAAGGCTGACCTCGGTCGGTAGACGGCGACGAGGAAGCGTCGGCGGCCGCCGCCGGGGACGGGCGCTTGAGGTCTCCGGGGACTTCTTCCGCTCGGTGGGGAGTTGCTTGCCTCTGGGTGAAGTGTGTTGAGGTGAGCCGCCTTGCCGCCGGACAACAAGGGCTATCACATTCCAGCCTACAAAACCCAGAACATGTGGCAGACCATATCTCGCTTATAATAAATGTAGCACCCTCTCCCCCATTGCGCTCGGCTCGGCCCACGGCCCAATAAAACGGGTTTTGCAAGGTCCTACTACTTGTACTGATTTAGGACCTTTCATCTAGTTCGTTTTGTTTCGCCCAACTTTTCTTGGATTTTTCCTTTTGTGTTATTTCTCTATTGGTGTTCATCCGTCTTCTTTAGGGTTTATTCTATTCATTCTACTTTTTTGCAATTTGTTATTTTAAATACGTGTTGGCTTTATTTAAATACATGTTGAGCATTTTTAGATATGTATTCAATTTTTTTTTCAAATGCATGTTGAACATTTTTCAATATACGTGGCCATGAGAGGGAGACGAGGAAGCATAGGCGGTTGGCACCAGGGACGGGCGCTTGAGGTCGCCGGTGCGGCTCCTCTCTTTCGCCCGGTGGGTCGTTACCACACCGGTGAAGTTTCTTTTTCCTGAGAAACACATGTAAATTTATTCATACTTATAACAATTACAGGCACACTGATTTGGATTTAGGATCCAAGAAAATACAAAGTAACTCATATGACTATGAGTTACAATGAGATATATTCGAAACACATTCTCCAAGATATCAATCTCTACTAGAAAAGGTACCCTCAAGACTTCAATAAATAAGCTGTAATTGGATTGGAGTAATGATGTTAGTATCACTCTTTCACACACATGGCAGAGGGCACCAGGTACAAATTGGCACTAATGCTATATCTTGACGGATCTTATTGGATGCTCACAAGAGTGAGTCTATGTCTCGCTTCTAGCAAGACAGAAAAAGGCATCGCCTCAAGGCAGCTTGTAACATAGCTCTGATTTTACATAGATTTGGTCGTCTATAACTAGTAGTTCGTGTATTTAGTTTTTTTCATCGTTATTATTGTTAGTTTATTTTTTCCTAATATTAAGTACATATATTCCATAAAAATAATGTACTTAAAATTATCAAAAGTGTTTACTACGATTTTGGTAAATGTTAGCAAAGTGAATATGTTTTATTAGTGTAATTTTACAAAAATATTGATAGCATTAAAAAAATGGTCATAACACTTAAAAACTATTCATGTATTTCGAAAATATATACATAGCATTTTTTAGTAATTTTTTAATAGTGTTAATACATTGTAAACAAATGCTAGTATATTTCAAATGACATGTTTAGTACATTTCAAGAAAATATATGGTACATCTTAATATTATTTAACCATGTATTTTAAAAATAAATGTGTATAAAAATGTTTCTGATGTGTACAAAAAATGTATAATGTGTATGCAAAATGTATAAATGTGTTGACAAAATAAAACCAAAAATAGAAATAATAAAGGAAAAACATGAAGGAAACCGGTGAAAACCGAGAAAAAGCAAGGAAAATTTAATAAAACCGTAGAAAAATAAAAACAAAAAAGGAAAAAGTAGAAGGAAATTAGAGAAAACCAAGGAAATCTTCTACAAAAAAATGGAAATATGGTAAGCAAGTCATACAGAGGAAAAAAAACCCTAAAAGCTGGCCCAGATACAACAACACACCATCAATACCGCAATAAAGAGGGTAAGTTTGAGGTGGCCATGAGAGGGACACGAAGAAGCATAGGCGGTTGGCACCGGGGACGGGCGCTTGAGGTCGCCGGCGCTGCTCATTTCTTTCGCACGGTGGGTCGTTACCACAGCGGTGAAGTTTCTTTTTCTTGAGAGATACCTGTAAATTTATTCATACTTATAACAACTACAGGCACACTGATATGGATCTAGAATTCAAGAAAATACAAAGTAACTCGTATGACTATGAATTACAATGAGATATGATCAAAACACCTTCTCTGTGTTATCAATCTCTGCTAGAAAAAATAACATTCTCAAGACTTTGATAAATAAGCTGTAATTGAACTGGAGTAAGGATGTTATCACTCTTTCACACACTTGACAGAGAGCACTAGGTACAAACGGGTACCAATGCTATATGTTGATGGATCCTATTAGCCCTCACATGGGTGAGTCTATGTCTTGCCTCTAGCTAGAAAGAAAAAGGTGTCGTCTCAAGGTAGCTTGTAACATAGCTCTGATTTTACTTAAATTTGGTCATTTATATACAGTAGTTCATATAGTTAGTTTTTTTAATCATTATCATTGTTGGTTTTTTTCCTAATATTAAGCAATGAGGTCATTCAGAATATTAGATGATGGAGTGGTTCGTGTTGCAGCAGCTACCAGGTTCAGAACTCGTGTAATGTCCAGGTTGTTATATTAGATCACTTCTGCTTCGGTACACCCCTCCTAAATACATCAACGGCTATGATTATCTCATACCTCTTCATAATAAAGGGCATGATCATCGTTTTTAAAGTACGTTGTACGCTTTGAGCACGCACAACTGGGCGGGCCCACCAGGCACTAGGCCAGTTGCCATTCAAAGCAAGGTGTAAAAAATCCTGAAAAAATGGGGCAAGGTTCACTAGAGGAATCGAGCTCGTTACCTCGTCCTCCTCACTAGGTGAGTCTATGTCTTGCCTCTAGCTAGAAAGAAAAAGGCGTCGTCTCAAGGTAGCTTGTAACATAGCTCTGATTTTACTTAAATTTGGTCATTTATATACAGTAGTTCATATAGTTAGTTTTTTTCATCATTATCATTGTTGGTTTTTTTCCTAATATTAAGCAATGAGGTCATTCGGAATATTAGATGGTGGAGTGGTTCGTGTTGCAGCAGCTACCAGGTTCAGAACTCGTGTAATGTCCAGGTTGTTATATTAGATCACTTCTGCTTCGGTACACCCCTCCTAAATACATCAACGGCTATGATTATCTCATACCTCTTCATAATAAAGGGCATGATCATCGTTTTTTAAAGTACGTTGTACGCTTTGAGCACGCACAACTGGGCGGGCCCACCAGGCACTAGGCCAGTTGCCATTCAAAGCAAGGTGTAAAAAATCCTGAAAAAATGGGGCAAGGTTCACTAGAGGAATCGAGCTCGTTACCTCGTCCTCCTCACTAGGTGAGTCTATGTCTTGCCTCTAGCTAGAAAGAAAAAGGCGTCGTCTCAAGGTAGCTTGTAACATAGCTCTGATTTTACTTAAATTTGGTCATTTATATACAGTAGTTCATATAGTTAGTTTTTTTCATCATTATCATTGTTGGTTTTTTTCCTAATATTAAGCAATGAGGTCATTCGGAATATTAGATGGTGGAGTGGTTCGTGTTGCAGCAGCTACGAGGTTCAGAACTCGTGTAATGTCCAGGTTGTTATATTAGATCACTTCTGCTTCGGTACACCCCTCCTAAATACATCAACGGCTATGATTATCTCATACTTCTTCATAATAAAGGGCATGATCATCGTTTTTTAAAGTACGTTGTACGCTTTGAGCATGCACAACTGGGCGGGCCCACCAGGCACTAGGCCAGTTGCCATTCAAAGCAAGGTGTAAAAAATCCTGGAAAAATGGGGCAAGGTTCACTAGAGGAATCGAGCTCGTTACCTCGTCCTCCTCACTAGGTGAGTCTATGTCTTGCCTCTAGCTAGAAAGAAAAAGGCGTCGTCTCAAGGTAGCTTGTAACATAGCTCTGATTTTACTTAAATTTGGTCATTTATATACAGTAGTTCATATAGTTAGTTTTTTTCATCATTATCATTGTTGGTTTTTTTCCTAATATTAAGCAATGAGGTCATTCGGAATATTAGATGGTGGAGTGGTTCGTGTTGCAGCAGCTACCAGGTTCAGAACTCGTGTAATGTCGAGGTTGTTATATTAGATCACTTCTGCTTCGGTACACCCCTCCTAAATACATCAACGGCTATGATTATCTCATACCTCTTCATAATAAAGGGCATGATCATCGTTTTTTAAAGTACGTTGTACGCTTTGAGCACGCACAACTGGGCGGGCCCACCAGGCACTAGGCCAGTTGCCATTCAAAGCAAGGTGTAAAAAATCCTGGAAAAATGGGGCAAGGTTCACTAGAGGAATCGAGCTCGTTACCTCGTCCTCCTCACTAGGTGAGTCTATGTCTTGCCTCTAGCTAGAAAGAAAAAGGCGTCGTCTCAAGGTAGCTTGTAACATAGCTCTGATTTTACTTAAATTTGGTCATTTATATACAGTAGTTCATATAGTTAGTTTTTTTCATCATTATCATTGTTGGTTTTTTTCCTAATATTAAGCAATGAGGTCATTCGGAATATTAGATGGTGGAGTGGTTCGTGTTGCAGCAGCTACCAGGTTCAGAACTCGTGTAATGTCCAGGTTGTTATATTAGATCACTTCTGCTTCGGTACACCCCTCCTAAATACATCAACGGCTATGATTATCTCATACCTCTTCATAATAAAGGGCATGATCATCGTTTTTTAAAGTACGTTGTACGCTTTGAGCACGCACAACTGGGCGGGCCCACCAGGCACTAGGCCAGTTGCCATTCAAAGCAAGGTGTAAAAAATCCTGGAAAAATGGGGCAAGGTTCACTAGAGGAATCAAGCTCGTTACCTCGTCCTCCTCACTAGGTGAGTCTATGTCTTGCCTCTAGCTAGAAAGAAAAAGGCGTCGTCTCAAGGTAGCTTGTAACATAGCTCTGATTTTACTTAAATTTAGTCATTTATATACAGTAGTTCATATAGTTAGTTTTTTTCATCATTATCATTGTTGGTTTTTTTCCTAATATTAAGCAATGAGGTCATTCGGAATATTAGATGGTGGAGTGGTTCGTGTTGCAGCAGCTACCAGGTTCAGAACTCGTGTAATGTCCAGGTTGTTATATTAGATCACTTCTGCTTCGGTACACCCCTCCTAAATACATCAACGGCTATGATTATCTCATACCTCTTCATAATAAAGGGCATGATCATCGTTTTTTAAAGTACGTTGTACGCTTTGAGCACGCACAACTGGGCGGGCCCACCAGGCACTAGGCCAGTTGCCATTCAAAGCTAGGTGTAAAAAATCCTGGAAAAATGGGGCAAGGTTCACTAGAGGAATCGAGCTCGTTACCTCGTCCTCCTCACTAGGTGAGTCTATATCTTGCCTCTAGCTAGAAAGAAAAAGGCGTCGTCTCAAGGTAGCTTGTAACATAGCTCTGATTTTACTTAAATTTGGTCATTTATATACAGTAGTTCATATAGTTAGTTTTTTTCATCATTATCATTGTTGGTTTTTTTCCTAATATTAAGCAATGAGGTCATTCAGAATATTAGATGGTGGAGTGGTTCGTGTTGCAGCAGCTACCAGGTTCAGAACTCGTGTAATGTCCAGGTTGTTATATTAGATCACTTCTGCCTCGGTACACCCCTCCTAAATACATCAACGGCTATGATTATCTCATACCTCTTCATAATAAAGGGCATGATCATCGTTTTTTAAAGTACATTGTACGCTTTGAGCACGCACAACTGGGCGGGCCCACCAGGCACTAGGCCAGTTGCCATTCAAAGCAAGGTGTAAAAAATCCTGGAAAAATGGGGCAAGGTTCACTAGAGGAATCGAGCTCGTTACCTCGTCCTCCTCACTAGGTGAGTCTATGTCTTGCCTCTAGCTAGAAAGAAAAAGGCGTCGTCTCAAGGTAGCTTGTAACATAGCTCTGATTTTACTTAAATTTGGTCATTTATATACAGTAGTTCATATAGTTAGTTTTTTTCATCATTATCATTGTTGGTTTTTTTCCTAATATTAAGCAATGAGGTCATTCAGAATATTAGAAGGTGGAGTGGTTCGTGTTGCAGCAGCTACCAGGTTCAGAACTCGTGTAATGTCCAGGTTGTTATATTAGATCACTTCTGCTTCGGTACACCCCTCCTAAATACATCAACGGCTATGATTATCTCATACCTCTTCATAATAAAGGGCATGATCATCGTTTTTTAAAGTACGTTGTACGCTTTGAGCACGCACAACTGGGCGGGCCCACCAGGCACTAGGCCAGTTGCCATTCAAAGCAAGGTGTAAAAAATCCTGGAAAAATGGGTCAAGGTTCACTAGAGGAATCGAGCTCGTTACCTCGTCCTCCTCACTAGGTGAGTCTATGTCTTGCCTCTAGCTAGAAAGAAAAAGGCGTCGTCTCAAGGTAGCTTGTAACATAGCTCTGATTTTACTTAAATTTGGTCATTTATATACAGTAGTTCATATAGTTAGTTTTTTTCATCATTATCATTGTTGGTTTTTTTCCTAATATTAAGCAATGAGGTCATTCAGAATATTAGATGGTGGAGTGGTTCGTGTTGCAGCAGCTACGAGGTTCAGAACTCGTGTAATGTCCAGGTTGTTATATTAGATCACTTCTGCTTCGGTACACCCCTCCTAAATACATCAACGGCTATGATTATCTCATACCTCTTCATAATAAAGGGCATGATCATCGTTTTTTAAAGTACGTTGTACGCTTTGAGCACGCACAACTGGGCGGGCCCACCAGGCACTAGGCCAGTTGCCATTCAAAGCAAGGTGTAAAAAATCCTGGAAAAATGGGGCAAGGTTCACTAGAGGAATCGAGCTCGTTACCTCGTCCTCCTCACTAGGTGAGTCTATGTCTTGCCTCTAGCTAGAAAGAAAAAGGCGTCGTCTCAAGGTAGCTTGTAACATAGCTCTGATTTTACTTAAATTTGGTCATTTATATACAGTAGTTCATATAGTTAGTTTTTTTCATCATTATCATTGTTGGTTTTTTTCCTAATATTAAGCAATGAGGTCATTCAGAATATTAGATGGTAGAGTGGTTCGTGTTGCAGCAGCTACCAGGTTCAGAACTCGTGTAATGTCCAGGTTGTTATATTAGATCACTTCTGCTTCGGTACACCCCTCCTAAATACATCAACGGCTATGATTATCTCATACCTCTTCATAATAAAGGGCATGATCATCGTTTTTTAAAGTACGTTGTACGCTTTGAGCACGCACAACTGGGCGGGCCCACCAGGCACTAGGCCAGTTGCCATTCAAAGCAAGGTGTAAAAAATCCTGGAAAAATGGGGCAAGGTTCACTAGAGGAATCGAGCTCGTTACCTCGTCCTCCTCACTAGGTGAGTCTATGTCTTGCCTCTAGCTAGAAAGAAAAAGGCGTCGTCTCAAGGTAGCTTGTAACATAGCTCTGATTTTACTTAAATTTGGTCATTTATATACAGTAGTTCATATAGTTAGTTTTTTTTCATCATTATCATTGTTGGTTTTTTTCCTAATATTAAGCAATGAGGTCATTCAGAATATTAGATGGTGGAGTGGTTCGTGTTGCAGCAGCTACCAGGTTCAGAACTCGTGTAATGTCCAGGTTGTTATATTAGATCACTTCTGCTTCGGTACACCCCTCCTAAATACATCAACGGCTATGATTATCTCATACCTCTTCATAATAAAGGGCATGATCATCATTTTTTAAAGTACGTTGTACGCTTTGAGCACGCACAACTGGGCGGGCCCACCAGGCACTAGGCCAGTTGCCATTCAAAGCAAGGTGTAAAAAATCCTGGAAAAATGGGTCAAGGTTCACTAGAGGAATCGAGCTCGTTACCTCGTCCTCCTCACTAGGTGAGTCTATGTCTTGCCTCTAGCTAGAAAGAAAAAGGCGTCGTCTCAAGGTAGCTTGTAACATAGCTCTGATTTTACTTAAATTTGGTCATTTATATACAGTAGTTCATATAGTTAGTTTTTTTCATTATTATCATTGTTGGTTTTTTTCCTAATATTAAGCAATGAGGTCATTCAGAATATTAGATGGTGGAGTGGTTCGTGTTGCAGCAGCTACCAGGTTCAGAACTCGTGTAATGTCTAGGTTGTTATATTAGATCACTTCTGCTTCGGTACACCCCTCCTAAATACATCAACGGCTATGATTATCTCATACCTCTTCATAATAAAGGGCATGATCATCGTTTTTTAAAGTACGTTGTACGCTTTGAGCACGCACAACTGGGCGGGCCCACCAGGCACTAGGCCAGTTGCCATTCAAAGCAAGGTGTAAAAAATCCTGGAAAAATGGGTCAAGGTTCACTAGAGGAATCGAGCTCGTTACCTCGTCCTCCTCACTAGGTGAGTCTATGTCTTGCCTCTAGCTAGAAAGAAAAAGGCGTCGTCTCAAGGTAGCTTGTAACATAGCTCTGATTTTACTTAAATTTGGTCATTTATATACAGTAGTTCATATAGTTAGTTTTTTCATCATTATCATTGTTGGTTTTTTTCCTAATATTAAGCAATGAGGTCATTCAGAATATTAGATGGTGGAGTGGTTCGTGTTGCAGCAGCTACCAGGTTCAGAACTCGTGTAATGTCCAGGTTGTTATATTAGATCACTTCTGCTTCGGTACACCCCTCCTAAATACATCAACGGCTATGATTATCTCATACCTCTTCATATAAAGGGCATGATCATCGTTTTTTAAAGTACGTTGTACGCTTTGAGCACGCACAACTGGGCGGGCCCACCAGGTACTAGGCCAGTTGCCATTCAAAGCAAGGTGTAAAAAATCCTGGAAAAATGGGGCAAGGTTCACTAGAGGAATCGAGCTCGTTACCTCGTCCTCCTCACTAGGTGAGTCTATGTCTTGCCTCTAGCTAGAAAGAAAAAGGCGTCGTCTCAAGGTAGCTTGTAACATAGCTCTGATTTTACTTAAATTTGGTCATTTATATACAGTAGTTCATATAGTTAGTTTTTTTCATCATTATCATTGTTGGTTTTTTTCCTAATATTAAGCAATGAGGTCATTCAGAATATTAGATGGTGGAGTGGTTCGTGTTGCAGCAGCTACCAGGTTCAGAACTCGTGTAATGTCCAGGTTGTTATATTAGATCACTTCTGCTTCGGTACACCCCTCCTAAATACATCAACGGCTATGATTATCTCATACCTCTTCATAATAAAGGGCATGATCATCGTTTTTTAAAGTACGTTGTACGCTTTGAGCACGCACAACTGGGCGGGCCCACCAGGCACTAGGCCAGTTGCCATTCAAAGCAAGGTGTAAAAAATCCTGGAAAAATGGGTCAAGGTTCACTAGAGGAATCGAGCTCGTTACCTCGTCCTCCTCACTAGGTGAGTCTATGTCTTGCCTCTAGCTAGAAAGAAAAAGGCGTCGTCTCAAGGTAGCTTGTAACATAGGTCTGATTTTACTTAAATTTGGTCATTTATATACAGTAGTTCATATAGTTAGTTTTTTTCATCATTATCATTGTTGGTTTTTTTCCTAATATTAAGCAATGAGGTCATTCAGAATATTAGATGGTGGAGTGGTTCGTGTTGCAGCAGCTACCAGGTTCAGAACTCGTGTAATGTCCAGGTTGTTATATTAGATCACTTCTGCTTCGGTACACCCCTCCTAAATACATCAACGGCTATGATTATCTCATACCTCTTCATAATAAAGGGCATGATCATCGTTTTTTAAAGTACGTTGTACGCTTTGAGCACGCACAACTGGGCGGGCCCACCAGGCACTAGGCCAGTTGCCATTCAAAGCAAGGTGTAAAAAATCCTGGAAAAATGGGGCAAGGTTCACTAGAGGAATCGAGCTCGTTACCTCGTCCTCCTCACTAGGTGAGTCTATGTCTTGCCTCTAGCTAGAAAGAAAAAGGCGTCGTTTCAAGGTAGCTTGTAACATAGCTCTGATTTTACTTAAATTTGGTCATTTATATACAGTAGTTCATATAGTTAGTTTTTTTCATCATTATCATTGTTGGTTTTTTTTCCTAATATTAAGCAATGAGGTCATTCAGAATATTAGATGGTGGAGTGGTTCGTGTTGCAGCAGCTACCAGGTTCAGAACTCGTGTAATGTCCAGGTTGTTATATTAGATCACTTCTGCTTCGGTACACTCCTCCTAAATACATCAACGACTATGATTATCTCATACCTCTTCATAATAAAGGGCATGATCATCGTTTTTTAAAGTACGTTGTACGCTTTGAGGACGCACAATTGGGCGGGCCCACCAGGCACTAGGCCAGTTGCCATTCAAAGCAAGGTGTAAAAAATCCTGGAAAAATGAGGCAAGGTTCACTAGAGAATCGAACTCGTTACCTCGTCCTCCACGCTACACAGTCTGTCACTCCACCACGCTGCCCGGCCACTGGTGTTTAAATTAGCACAAACTGTACAGCTGCGAGCTCTGCCATCGCCCCCACCTCCACCTCCACCAGCGCGAGCGGTGGTGCCCGCACCGTCTCCGTCCTCCTAAGCAGACAGCCTACAAACCCCCAATCAGCTTTGCACGTTGTGAATCGCAACGGAGGTTGCAAAAAGATGGACTGGACGGGGATCAGAGAGAGAAATGAATTGGGAAGTATTCTCATCTTGGCCATGATGGATGGATGGATGACTGCTTGATTGATTTGTTGCTTCCGCTAGCTGCTTCTAAATCCAGATCTCGTCCGTGGAGCTCCGTGATAATTTAGGAGGATTGGGTGGGGACGCATTGAGGGGATGGGGAGCGATGTTTTGGGGTGGACGTGGGGCGCGGAACATTCCGTTAGGCAGAGTTTTCGTCCGCCCCAGAGAATTGCTAAACACACTTTTAGCTGAGGGTTAGCGTAATTTTAACGGTTAGATTAAATTAAGTGACTCCGACCGAGAGGTTGTTATTGGTCTGTGTTGTTATACGTAACTTAGGTTGGATGCACTTAGCAATGAATATGTTTGCTTGTTTAATAGTGAGTCAATTACACCACTAGTGCTAAAACTTGGCGTGGAAAATCACCTTAGTGTCAGAACTTGCAACATACATTGAATTGGTGCTACAACTTGGCTTTGACGTGCATATACAGTGCAAATCATATTTATATACATACATGGTGCTGACTGGGCGCACCACGTGGCATGGGGCCGCTGTCGGCCAGTGAACGGTAGAGATAGGGCGCGTGGCCTGGTATTTTATGGGAAACCCCTCAGAATACTTTTTCTCACGGTAAAATCCCTGACAGGTGTTTGCCCATCTGTAGCAAATTATGTGCAAAAATGATAGCCTATGGAATTCAAACATGCGGCCTGCAGCATTAAGGGGCGGGTGGCTAACCATTGCGCACAGAAACATTTGATATTGTACTCCCTCCGTCCCATAATATAAGAACGTTTTTGACACTAGTATAATGCCAAAAACGTTCTTATTTTACGGGACAAAGGGAGTAACTAAAAACGCACGTTATATATCATGTGGCCGTAAGCTACCTGGAGACCCTTCACCATTCTGAAGTTTTTTTAATCGTATGTCATGCTTTAAGATTTTTTATTTTTCTATATATTTTAATAAATGTTTAGATAAGTTTCAAATTTTCACGGTTTTAACAAGATATTAATGTAGAGTGTTCATGCTTTAAGAAATTTTCTACATATTTTTATAAATGAGTATATAAGTTAAAAATGTGCATAGTTTAAAAAAATACTCATATAGCCTATAAAAGTGTTCATGATTTGGAAACATATATTCATATAATGTAAAAATAGTTAACTGGGATTCAAACCAACATGTAGTCATCAGGTACGACCCCATTCAACAGCGTTATTTTTTCAGAAATTTAAATACATAAATTACAATATTATGTTATAAATAATATAATAATAATAATATTACATTGTACAATGATTCACATATTATTCCATAAATTATCAAAATGATTAAATTATAAATAAAAAAATTATGCACATCATAATTTTCGTATTCTATAAAAGAATCAAAGTAATTTTATATTTTTCTATATACTTCAAAAATTGTAATATATATTTAAAATGTTCATGCTCTTAACAAAAAATTTATGTGTTATATAAAAGTATTCATTTTTATTATAAAATTTATTTTATTTATAACACACAATTATAACTTACATATAATTTATAGTTTTTGTAAAAAAATATCAGTGCAAAATGGGCCGGTCCGCTTAAGGTGTAACGAATATATATGATGCGTATCCTCTCAAAAGTAAAAACAGTTCTTGGTGCATTGGTTGGGCGCACACCCCTTCATGCAGCAGATCACGGGTTCAACCGTATATGTATGCCAAAGCCAAGTTATAGCACCTGTTCAATGTATGTCACAAGTTTTGGCACTAAAGTGATTTTTCATGCCAAGTTATGGCACTAGTGGTGTAATTGACTCTTTAATAGTAGTAGAGATTTGTAGCGGCTGGTTCCCATTGCTTTAGTACGGTCCGAAAGCCCAAGAGCAGCCCATTGTCTAATGCATGTAATAGTGAGGAACGGACATCAATCAAGAAACTAACTGCCGGATGACTAGGGCTTACAATGGAACGGAGAGAGGAAAGGGGGAGCTCACCTCAATGGATGTGGCGCTGATTTGGAGAGCTGCCCCTAGTCGCCATTGCAGCCGCCGGCCAGATGGCGAGCAGAAGGAAGGAGCAGCAGAGGAGCTAGGCGGGCTGGGCTCTGTTCTGTTGGGTCCAAACGCTTTGATGGACTTGGGTCAGATGGCAGTTTTGTCTTTGTGTTTCAGCCTTGAGATATTAATGAACTAACACTTTGCTCAGTTAAAAAAAACTAATACCATGAAAAAAAGTTAAGAAAAAACACTAACACTTGCTCTTTCTTCGCTTATTAAAAATGGCGACGTATCGATTGAAAACGGCAATTCGATGAAAATCTGGAAACTAATGGCATGGGTTATTGGATGAAGAGCGAAGGGTAGAGATGAAACGTAGGATTGCTAACAGGCCACTTACCCCCCTTTTACACATAACCCCTCATTAATTCCTATGATTAGAGAAATCCTTGGGTCCCTTTGTCTTTTCGTCTTCGAATGATTCCTCTTCGGTCTGGGTAAGGGAATGGACCCACCACCGGCGAGGGCTC
>NC_057809.1:5991260-5995534 GCF_018294505.1 Triticum aestivum | reverse complement strand
ACGCTCCCTACAGATCATGTCGCTCCTCAGTCTCCTGCCATGCCCCCTTGCCCCCTCCTCCCCCTATCTGTACATATGTAAGTCCCTAACAAATCCGTGTATGATGCATCTCTTTTTTTCTGAAATTGATATGAACATGAGCGTTCCATCCTTACTCCTTGTATTGATGCATATTTACATGAATTCTAATGAACGTGTCATGGTAATGCCTATTTTTTTTGGAAATTGATATGAACTTGTGCGCTCAGTCCATACTCCCTGTGTGAATGCATCTTTGTTTTTTTTCTGAATTCTAATGAATGTGTCATGGTAATGCCTATTTTTTGTAAATTGATATGAACATGTACACTCAGTGCTTGGTCCCTGTATGATGCATTTTTTTAAAGTTCTAATGAACATGTCGTGGTCATCCCTATGTGCTTGCAACAGATCGAGCCCAAGTTAGAGTGTGATATTGCTTCGCAAAACCAAAAATGCAATGACAAACGGCACCTTGATATGGAAATACGCCCTCCCCCGATCATACTTGACAACTTCGGTACCCCTAAAAAGAGAGCTACCAGCGGCCCATTTTGTGTGAGTATTGTTATCACCATAATTTTTAAAATTTTCTTTAACATTCACTAACTTGTGCGACCAATGCATCATGTAATTTCAGGGTTCAACATGTACTCCTGATTGTGATGAGAACTCAAAACCAGCCGTGGGTATGACATTTGATAGTGTCGAAGATGTTGAGAATTTTTACAAGGCTTATACACACAATGTTGGATTTTCAGTCAGAATTGGGCAGTAAAGGACAATAGATAATGTGGTGATCTTGAAGCGATTTCTTTGTTCCAAAAAAGGTTTCCGAACAAAGAAGGATGAGGAACGCAAGAAGGATTTGAAAGGAGGGAAGATGAGAACACATGCAAGAAAGATCACTAGATGTGGTTGTCAACCATATGCGGGGTGGCAAATACTCGATATCTGCTTTTCATGAAGAACACACCCATCAATTTGTCACACCTACCAAGCAACATTTAATCATGTCTAATAGAGAAGTCATCGAGAAGGCCAAGATCACACTATTCACATGTCACGCAGCTAGTAATGGCACATCCGCGGCCTTTCGATTGCTTCATGTTGGCGAGGGTGGATTTGAGTTTGTGGGGTGCACGAAGAGAGACTGCGGAAGTATCACTGTGACATGAGAAGTAGTTTCAAGGATACAGATTCTCAAATGTTTATTGACAACCTCAGAAAGATGAAGCAAATCAACCCAGGTTTCTTCTTTGAGTATGTTCTTGATGATAAAAATCAATTGAAACGTGTGTTTTTGGGTAGATGCGCTTTTGGTAGAAAGAATTATGCTTTATTTGGAGAAATGGTGTCTTTTGACTCCACATACAACACAAATCAGTACAATATGATTTTTAGTCCATCCATGGGAAATCAGCACAAATCAGATCATTTGTACTTGCAGGTTCTTTTTGGTGTGGTGCAAGATGGAAAATCAAAGCTTAAGTGTTATGTACTGTACCATCTTGTTTTTATGTTAGATTGAAGTAGAAGAAGCTTATGTGTATCTCTGAATCTTGTGTAGGTCTAAAAATACTGGATGTTCTACAAAACCGTGATATGTACTCGATGTTACCACTTTTTTTTTTACTAGATTGTCTTATTTATCTGAATGCGACTATCAATTTTTAATTAAAATGCTCTAGTGGTTATTAGGTATTATGTTGGTGGTACTTGACGCTGATTATTTGAGTGCTCTAGTAAGCCTCATACATCATGCATACTTATTCCATGAAGATGTCAAAGCAGACTGGTGCATCTGGTTTAATTAGCATTAATGTACATATTTGCCATCTCAATCAGTTAGTATGCCTCCAAGTTATTCTACCACAAACAGACTGATACAAGGCTTGCTCTTTCTAACTGAATGTATCAGCCTGATGGTCTCAGGAGGAGTGCATTGGTGGTACTCTTGCTGGGCTGCACAAGTTTCTTCACTAGCACCTGGTTCGGGGAAGGAATCATCCTCTTCCCACCTGGATCTGCTGCCAAGACACGGGGAGAAAACTGCAGTAGAAGATGGTGTCGATCTGCTGCCGATGCACCAGACACAGCCGTAAGCGCGATCCACCTCCCTAAACCAAATAAGCGCCAGCTCCTTCGCATGGTCGCCCTCACATGCTGTTGTGTTTCTTGGCGAGCGGTCGTGGAGCTCCCGATGGTGGAAGGAGTACAGTTTGAGGAGGAGTGTTACGGGATGGCAGCCGTGAGTTCCCTGGGCGGCGGCGCGTCAAGAGCGAGAGGCGAGATGATAGGCGGTGGCCGATGGGTCGCTTGGGCGGCGGGAGCAAGATGAGCGGGATTCGAGGGCGAGATGACAGGGCACCGGGGGCGAGCTGATTTGGGAAATGACAGCTTGTTGGACGGGATTTGGTTTACATATGGTTCAACCGTCTAGAATTGTGGTATGATTTCCGACGCCCAAATCCGGGACAGCCAAACATGTTGGTGTCGGAATTCGCGAATGAATTCTGCGAATTATGGCCCAAATGATGGATGCCAAACAACATGTTAGTTCTTCAATTGCAAAATGTACTGGTTTGATTATAGCATCTGGACTCAATTTTCACAACGACACTTCCAACCTTGGTGCTCGTTTCCTATAGTTTAATTTTGGATGTCCTACCAAATCACCACTGGTCGTCCACACTAATGCCGACACCCGTATTCCAGTGAATTTTTAGCACATACCCATAGTCTGTCACTTTTAATTCAGTTGCAATGCAGGGCTACTTAAACTTCTAATTTAACAGCAATTCCCTAGGCCTAATCTTCTCAAGACAATTTGAGAAGTAAAACTGAAAATATGTTTGATTTTTCATATTTAATTCCTGGGTGGATCTTCTCCCCTGCATGTTTGCATGTGGCGGTATACACGTATCTTTCCATGCATGTTTGCATGTAGGATGTGGCTAGGTTATGAGTAAAAGCGAGGCTCAGAAAAACAATATGGAAACATAACTTATTTGTAGATCATTTATAGCGTAATTTCCGGATGCCTTCAAACATCAAGATTTGTGTTTTATGGCCTTGTAGGTGTTTCAGAATGCCTTCTAATAACATACGTATTGTAGTGAGTGTAGCTATGTACGGAGCAGCTAGTAATGGTGTCATCCAACACTGGTGGAAAAAGGGCCTTTGGTCGCGGTTCGCAACTGCCATTAGTCGCGGTTGCGCAACCGCGACCGAACGGGCGCGACTAAAGGCCCCCCCCTTTAGTCGCGGTTGCTTAAGAACCGCGACTAAAGGCCCGTCCACGTGGGCGCCAGGTGGCCGTCGGGGCGGACGACCTTTAGTCGCGGTTCTTGTGGCTAACCGCGACTAAAGGCCGCCACAGGTTTTTGAAAAAAAAAATTGAATTTTTTTTTTCAAATTTCTGAATTATTTTAACCTCTAGTCTCTAATCACCACCCCTTATCACTTCTCAATTTATTCTTTTATCACCCCTCATCATTCCAAATCATCTAACTTCCCAACCGGTCACCCATCCCTCTCACTACTCCAGCCCAAGCACGCTTAACTTCCGGGTTCTATTCTCCCACGCTCCAAGTCTGCACTTGTTGTTTTCCTGACAATAATAAGATGTCAATCCTATTAACCTTCAGGAATTTTGCCTGAGCATGAAGTGACACATTTCACTGTTTGAGTTTGAAACTATTGTTTTAAAAAACAATAATTATTTAGTAACACTAATATTTCTTGAATAATTAGTTTGACCATTGTTTGACCACAGTTTGACCACAGTTGACCACAGTTTGACCAGATTTGACCAAAATTGAAATAATTAAAATAATTATTTAGTAACACTAATATTCTAGAATAATTAGTTTGACCATTGTTTGACCATAGTTTGCCCACTGTTTGAATATTTTTCATTTTTTTCCACTCTAGATCTTACAAGCCCCGTAACTTTTTTTCTATTAGGTTTTTGAGGATTTTGAAAATGTTTAACGGTGTTCCCCCAGCTAAATTTGGATGTAACTTTTCGAGTAGATGATTTTTCATATAAAAAACTTTTTCATCCGAGTTAGTATGCAAAAGTTATGCCCATTTTTACAAATTTCAGAGAGATTTTGCAAATAAAGTCAAAATTCACATTTGCAAATTTTCCCAACAACTAGACCACATATCACATGAGAAACTTATTTTCTTTTATTTTTTTGACATTTCCATTATTTTCTTTTATTTTTTTTAAAACTGAAAAGGCGATC
>NC_057809.1:5987714-5990952 GCF_018294505.1 Triticum aestivum | reverse complement strand
CACTGTCATTGAGACAATCACAGGACAAATCATCCAACCCCTTGTAAAGTGAGGCAAATTATCCAATCCCCCACGCTTGAGTTGGACCAACTAGTACTGGTGTCATCCAACTCAAGCGAATAGCTAGAACAAGGGGACCGGACTAGATGAACAGTACCGTGCTAGAACGGATCATATATGTATGACCGTGTGGAAGGCATTGCTTCAACACTTGACTGCATCGATCCAATCCTGTTACCTATAAGCTATATTTCCCCTGGGACCTTCCTAAGCATGTCATTATAGGCAGCCATCCTCCACCTCGTTCTTGTAGCATGTATTGTGTGCTAGCTCCTGTTCAAGAGTATGATACAGGGGAAAATGGTCCTCGGTGACGAGCTCACAAACATCCAGAAGATGCTGTGGTGATGGTGTGCAACGTGATACCAACTATCTTCACGCACATGTTAAGTTTATGTCTGGTGTTCTCTCCTTCTTTCTCTACAAAGGAGAATCAATTCAAGCCTCTCGGAATGGGAAGCACCCAGAAAAATCGGACTAGTATGGCCTCCAACATATGTACTGTCCATGCCGGTCCTCCTGCTAGACTTATAGAGTTCTCTATCACCCATTATCCAACTTGACGTGCTAATTCTTGATGTGTAACTTGGCAAGAAATTCTTCGTGTTCCCGGCAGAAACACAGTTGAGTACAGTAAAGAACATATCTGAAAAAATGTGTACGTCATGAATCACCAGAAATCGAATGTGTTTGGAGCATAGAATATTCTTGTGTTCCTCGATATATGGAGACACCAAGAAGGGATTTTGTAGAACTGTGTAGTGTGCTTGAGTGAGAGAATGCCCGTCCATATATATTATTGCTTTCGGTCCTAGCGTGCCTTTTTCAACCAGTCTGTCCTCATGTCGTGATTCAGGAACACTAATCGGCTTAACGTCAGGAATAAAGTCAACACAAAACTCGATGACCTTCTCATTTTCATGGCCCTTGGAGATGCTTCCTTCTGGTCTAGCACGCTTATGAACATATTTATTTAAGACCCCCCTGAACTTATCAAAGGGGAACATATTGTGTAGAAATACAAGACCCAGCATGACAATCTCTTCGGCTAGGTGAACTAGATCGTGCGTCATGATATTGAAGAAGGATGGTGGGAACACCAACTCGAAACTGACAAGACATTGCGCTAAATCATTCTCTAACTTTGGTATGATTTTTTAGATCGATTATCTTCTGAGAGTTTGCATTGAGGAATGCACATAGCTTCACAATGGCTAATCGAACGTTTTTCGGTAAAAACCCCCTCAATGCAACCGGAAACAGTTGCGTCATAATCACGTGGCAGTCATGAGACTTTAGGTTCTGAAACTTTTTCTCGTCCATATTTATTATTCCCTTTATATTCGACGAGAAGTCAGACGGGACCATCATACTGAGGAGGCATTCAAAGAAAATTTCCTTATCTCCTTTGATAAGAGCGTGACTGGCACGATCCTGATGTATGTCGTCTTTTCCGTGCATACGTTGTTGGTCCTCCCGTGCCTCTGGTGTATCATTTGTCTCCCCATACACGACCAAGAAGCCTAGCAGGTTCATGCAAAGATTATTCGTCACGTGCATCACGTCGATTACAGAGTGGACCTCTAGGTCTTTCCAATAAGATATGTCCCAAAATATAGATTTCTTCTTCCACATAGGTGGGCGTTCGTTAGCGTCATTCGAAACAGATTGTCCGTCAGGACCCTTTCCAAAGATTACTTTTAAATCCTTGACCATATCAAGTACATCATCACCAGTACGGTTGTGAGGCTTCTTTCGGTGATCTGCCGCACCTTTGAAATGCTTGTCTTTCTTTCTTACAAGATGCCTGCTCGAAAGAAATCGACGATGTCCCAGGTATACATTCTTCTTACAATTATCCAAATATATACTGTCGGTATCATCCAAACAGTGCGTGCATGCGCGGTATCTTTTCTTTGTGTGTCCTGAAAGGTTACTGAGAGCAGGCCAATCATTGATGGTCACAAACAGCAACACATGTAGGTCAAATTCCCCCGGTCCGTGCTCATCCCACGCACGTACACCTTTTTCATTTCACAGTTGTAAGAGTCTTTCAACTAATGGCCTTAGGTACACGTCACTGTCGTTGCCAGGTTGCTTAGAGCTTGGATGAGCACTGGCATCATATTATACTTTCGTTTCATGCACAACCACTGGTAGAAAAAGGGCCTTTAGTCCCGGTTCGTAAGGGCCTTTAGTCCCGGTTCTGTAACCGGGACTAAAGTGTCGGTACTAATGCCCTGACCCTTTAGTCCCGGTTCAATCCAGAACCGGGACTAAAGGCCCTCCACGTGGCCGGTCCACCTTTAGTCCCGGTTGGTAACACCAACCGGTACTAAAGGAATTTCCTGATTTTTTTCTGAATTTTTTTTGAATTTTTTTGAATTTTTTTATTTTCAAATTTCTGAATTATTTTAACCTCTAATCTCTAATCACCCCTCATCACTGCTCAATGTAATCTCTAATAACCCCTCATCATTCCAAATCATCTCACTTCCCGAACGGTCACCCATCCTCTCACTACTCTAGCCTGAGCACGCTTAACTTCCGGGTTCTATTCTCCCTCGTTTCCAAATCTGCACTTGTTGTTTTCCTGACAATAGTAAGATGTCAATCCTATTAACCCTCAGGAATTTAGCTTGAGCATGAAGTCACATATTTCACTGTTTGAGTTTAAAACTATTGTTCTAAAAAACAATAATTTTATAGTAACACTAATATTTTTGAATAAGTAGTTTGACCATTGTTTGACCACAGTTTGACCATAGTTTGACCAGATTTGACCAAAATTCAAAAAAGGTGACATAATTATTTAATAACACTAATATTCTTGAATAATTATTTAATAACACTAATACTTCTTGAATAAGTAGTTTGACCATAGTTTGACCAGATTTACTGAAAATTAAAAAAAACTGAAATTTGAGCATAACTTTTTTTCCTTTTGGAATTTGAGGATTCTAGAAATTTGCAAACAGGCCGTAGGCGGTCTCCATCGGATGTAACTTTTCGAGTAGATGATTTTTCATATAAAAAACTTTTTCATCCGAGTTCGTATGCAAAAGTTATGCCCATTTTACAAATTCCAGAGAGATTTTGTAAATAAAGTCGAAATTCATATTTGTAAATTTTCCCAACAACTAGACCACATATCACATGTGAAACTTATTTTCTTTTA
>NC_057809.1:5904373-5911911 GCF_018294505.1 Triticum aestivum | reverse complement strand
CCAAACTAGCGTTGCACAAGTTTGACCTTTTGTGGCCACTGCTTGATAGTATCGTACTTGTGGTGCACCACACTTTTCTAGTGCCATGCCACAGCGGCCCACTTGGTGCCACAAAAAGTTTGTGTAGCCACACTTTCAGAGAGCATTGTAGTGTACCAAAGATGCCCTCTGTGACATCCACTAGCATCTAGTAACTATAAATAATCTATTACCCATAGGTTCTCAACATGAGAACTAGATAAATGCCTTAGTGACCGAAAATTCCTTTTGGAGGCCGGCTTCCATGGAAGCCGGTTTTTGAAAACTTCAAATTCATCAAAATTTATCACTGAAAAAAATAGCATGCTATAACCTCACTAATAGCACGCTATAGCATATTGAGAATTGTCTCGCTAAATATATTAGTGTACAACGTCTCGCTAATAGCACGCTATAGCGTGATATAGTACGCTAATAGCATATTTTAAGGTCGACGCAATTTTGTTGTAGCACGCTATTTTTTCATTGAAATTTATATTTTTACATTTCAAATAAATTGAAATTAAATACAGATATACATGGAGGCATAACAGACATGTCTGTAAATTTTTAGGACGAAATACGTTGAAATGAGGGCGGTGCAAAAAAGGAAAATATGTGGTTTTTCAACACATGATACTATTCATCCCAAAAGTCCATGACTTTGTCCTTTTGCACAGATCGCATCTCAAGGTATTTCATCCTGAAATTTTACACACATACACATCACATCCGTGTATACTTTTATAAAAAAATTCAGATTTTTTTGAAACAGAAATGTATGAATTTTGATTTTTTCAAAAAATTCGGCCTCCAGAGTGGCCGAGCTCCAAAAAGCTGTTCTCCTTAGTAAGTACACATAATTTTCATACATGAAGTTTATTAAGTTACAATGTATAGACGAGAAAAATAAAGTTCTACTTTCAGACTGCATACATGTTTAGCAAGTAAGTTGTGTTAGAAAACAGAGGCACCTTCTAATCATAATTTATAAAACTGTTTTAGCTACGATCTTGTCAGATGGTTTTTTAATATGCTGCATAATTGTTTCACTAGATTAGAAGGAAATCCCCTATGTTCAAAAGTCAATGATACATACTGTTCAAATAAGAAAAAGAACACCACATCTACTGTGCTCATCGCCGTGATAGTTCCTGTGGTACTGATATCCCTCCTAGTAGTTATGTGCATAATCTGGAAGTTATGCTGGAAAGGTAAAGCAAAATCTTATGCTCTAAAACTCCCTTTCATCAATGCAATAGGTGGTAGAGATTAGACAGCCGATTCATACCTAAATTTTCATGTAAAGCATTAATTTTTGACACTGTAGGAGAGCCAGGAGTCCATGAAGATTATGCTATGTATGAAGAGGAAACTCACCTACATATTGAGATTAGACGGTTTACGTATGCAGAGTTGAAGCTCATAACAAACGACTTCCAATCAATCATTGGAAAAGGTGGTTTTGGTATAGTTTACCATGGCACACTGGAAAATGGTAAAGAAATAGCTGTTAAGGTGCTTATGGAGACGTCAATAGCGGAGTCAACAGATTTTCTCCCTGAGGTATAACATCGAACCAACTAGGCCACGCTATTACTTTCATCAATAAAAAGTAAAGTATAAATCTGCAAGCCATCTGAAACTACTCCCACGCTAAGTATTCAGTAAGATGATGCGACTAGATTCAGATATAGGTTTTATTGTAAGTATATACTATGTTACTGCAGGTGCAAACCTTGTCCCAAGTTCATCACAAGAATCTGGTGACTTTGCAAGGATATTGCCAAAACAAGAAGTGCCTCGCACTTGTTTATGACTTCATGCCCAGAGGAAATCTTCAACAGCTTTTGAGAGGAGGTTTCTCTCTTAACTTAATGTTTCTATCAAGCATTTGTTAATATCTGCATATGTACAAAAAGAACGCTTACGGTCATAACCACAGCATATAGTCACAATTATTAAACATGTACATCTTCAAAAGCCAGTACAGAGCAAACAAACCAGAGAGGTATATGTTCAAAGAATCCTTCAGTATCTCTGAACTTAATGTTTCTATCAAGCATTTGTTAATATCTGCATATGTACAAAAAGAACGCTTACGGTCATAACCACCGCATATAGTCACAATTATTAAACATGTACATCTTCAAAAGCCAGTACAGAGCAAACAAACCAGAGAGGTATATGTTCAAAGAATCCTTCAGTATCTTTGTTCGCTTGTTAACTGGATTTATATATAAATAATACTCTAGTAAAAGGTATGAAACGCAGTGGCCTTTAGAAGTTCAAACTGCATATTTATGCAGGACTTAGATTTTAGTGAACTAATTAATGCTATGTTTTTTCAAAAAGGAGTATAACACCCCCGGCCTCTGGATCAATAGATGCACACATTCATATATCATTGATTATTCAACAACCCCGTAACACTACCGCAAACCCTATGACATGTCGCCGAATAAGAAAAAAGTTATACTCCTAAACAATGTCTTCAAGAAGGAATCATCACACATGCACCGATGTTGACGTGTTCAACCAAAGGTCAAACATGGGCCTTCCATCTCCACAAACGAATTTCAAGCGAACATCTTCAACAAAAGCAATACACACACACATTGACATTGCATGATCTAGTTAGAGAGGCGAGGTCGTGGGTTTTCAACAGGGTGTGTGAACACTAGTCTTTGAATCTGCCAATGTCAGCAACCTCTTTACCGGCCAAGGATTCCTCACTAGCTGGATCCCAACGTTGAGAGATATCAAGGCCCGCACACAGTGTAGTGGGAAACGTTGAGAGATATCAAGGCCGCCACCCGACGAACTCTACTATGACTGTGACCACCATCCATGGGATCGTCTTGACGCATAGATGGTCGCCGCCATAGCCCAGAATTCAAGCTTGCATCCAGCCAAGAACCAGCCATACCCGGGGCCAGATCGACAAGAACTGAACGGATCCAACACACATGTCGTGAAATCCTCTCCCTCCTCCACTGCTACAGCCATGTGCATGTGTCTGCACGACCATGGTCTGGATCTCACCGCTGCGAGTCTGCCCTATCTAGCCACCAGTGTCATTGATCTGGTGGGGAAGGTGGGATCTAGTGTTCCGGAGAAGCCTCGCTTATTGACAAAAGTGTCACCCTTGACCCGGCGCATGGAGCAGTGATACTATCCTGAGGATGGTTCTCACCGTACCCACAACAGCCCGCAAAAGCCGCCGTTGCGGCTGTCGATGCCACCATTCCAGTTTGCAGGACCGCCCGGGCCTAGATCCATCTCGGCGGCTCCTAACAGATCATGTATGTTCCTGCACCTAGCGATCTCTGTGCTGTTCACGCCCACTGTAGCCGACGAGGCCAGGTGCACTGCCAGGGCGTCCACCATCTCCCATCATGAAGCTAAGAAGCTCCGCCACCGCCGCCACCACAAAGGCTTTGCCTGGTGGTTTGCACCAGCGGTGGCCAGGGGGTGAGGGAGAGATGTGCTTCCGTGTGACATAGGGTTGGCAACCGCGGGCCCCAGTGCTACGGGTAATCATTTGCTTGTGTAGCAATGGTTTCTTAGCTTAAATATGTTCAGGGCCGGTCCTGAGATTTTGGGGGCCCGGGGCGAGAGTAAAAGTCGGGGCCCTCAATATAGACATCTTAACAATAACATTGAATATAGGTACATGTATTATCAAGCACTTAAATGCATCCAATACTAGTATGCATATCAAATACTTTATAAATATTACCTTTAATAATAATTCTAACATTCCTTGATGCAAAATCACTTATGATGGGGTCGTTGTCAATATCATCCAATAATTTCTTCTTGATTCCATAATGTTGCCAAACCATATAACCTCTCTTGGGTCATTGGTGACCTCAGATAGTTCCTCAATAATTTCAACTTCAAAAAGCTTCTTCCGGCCTATACGATAGTCACAGGTATAGTAAACAAGATGCGTTAAGCAATGGAGATATCAGGATAACAACCAACTTCTCTTGACATGCTCAAAATCTCCATAGCATATATCACGGTCATCTGGCAAAGTGAATCCCACAATTTTCAATTCAGAAATAAGATCATATACCTCAACATCACATAAAATATGAAGAGAGAAAGTTTCTGCAAATCTTGTGCACCACTCTTCAAGTTCATTATCATCAATGACTTCGTAGTTTCCGAGCTAAAAAAATACAAATATATCTTTAAACACCATAGGTTCTTTAAAACTACCCTTCAAAGAAGTGATCGCTATCAACCAAAACAAAAAAAATATTTAACTTGGACAGCCTTATCAAATTCTAGAATTTCTTCTCGACAATCTCTTTCGTCAAATTGTTTCTTCCTTGTAACATGACGTCTTACCGGAAACAATGGACCTACACTCATTTCATTTATAATAACTTTGGCAATTATCAGACTAGCAGAAAACCCCTCATCTCTCTTAAAAAATTGTGTTATACCTTGTATTTTCTTTCTTTTCCTTTTATCGCTAGCAGATGCATATTTTCTTCCAGATGATATGATGACACAATGCTGAAAAAAAATCATTAATTGTTGAACAGTGCCGCTGAGCCGGCTATGCATCTACAGAACCGCAATAAGAATAGTACATGTTATACCTCGGATGGCCGAATCAGCGATGGACGGAAACCAGAGCCGGATTACGACGGGGACCCAGTGAATTGATATCGGCGGCAAGGGACTGATGATCTAAATTAGGATTAGGAGAAAAGGAGAAAGAAGCGTCGAGCACGCAGTCGCGAACAATCGAAGCCTCGGCGGCCGCTAGAAATCGCTGCGTCAATGCGAGATGAAATAGGAAGGAATCAATCACTCCTATTTTTACGTGAAAAAAAGGAAAGAAAAGATTGTTGCCGCTGTGCCTCGCTGGCCTGCTGCGTGCGTGCTGCATGCTGCGTAAGGCCCAGCCGGCCAGCCCGATAGGGCATTTTTTCCTGCCTCGGTGGACATATAGCCTATGTACGTACATACCTGGGGAGGGGCCCCTGAACTTTGGGGGCCCGGGGCGGCCGCCCCCCCTGCCCCTCCCCAGGGCCGGCCCTGAATATGTTGAAATATTCACTTATAAAAGCACGTGCAAAGATTACAAAAATTGGTACTCATGTTATCATGCAAATATCAACTGGCACTTGCACTAACTTTTACATCTTGATGCGGCAGAAGACTGTAGTTTGAATTGGGAACAACGAGTTCATATTGCCCTTGATGCTGCACAAGGTCTGTATTTCTTTTGCATGTTTACCTTTAGGTCATGCCCTATGTGTGCGCTAACAATGTATGAGTTCTATTAAACTACAGGACTGGAGTATCTACACGAGTCATGCACCCCATCAATAGTGCACAGAGATGTGAAGACGCCTAACATCCTTGTGGACAAGAATCTGGTGGGGGTAATATCTGATTTTGGGCTTTCACGGGCCTTTAGTGATGCTCACACACACATATCTACTGTTGCTGCTGGCACTATTGGCTATCTCGACCCTGAGTACCATGCAACTTTTCAACTCACTGTCAAGGCAGATGTTTACAGCTTCGGCATCGTGCTTTTGGAAATCATCACTGGCCAACCCCCAATACTTATGGACCCTCAAGCTGTCCACCTACCAAATTGGGTGCGCCAAAAGATAGCGAAGGGCGGCATTCATGATGTAGTAGACGAGAAGCTGCTAGATCAGTACGATGCCAGTTCGATGCAGTGTGTGGTGGACCTTGCCATGAACTGCGTCGAAAGCATAGCCTTCAATAGGCCCACCATGACCGAGGTTGTTTCCAAGCTCAAAGTATGTTTGCCAACAATTTCTAGCGAAAAGAAGTCCGCTTCTGGGACCAATACTGAACTTCCAAGCCAGTTCCAGCTGACGATTTCAGGAGCAAGCAACGGCGGGAGATATACCGGTGGGACGTCACAAATGAGCATCTTTTCTGGACGATGAAAGGAAGACACATACTGTGTTTTTGTTGCATTTGCTTAAATAATGTTTGGTAATTTGCTTATGCATCGTGACTGAACGTCCATAAACTAAGCCTAAACTGGAATTGAGTTTCAGTATTGGTCGTTACGTTACTACTTGTAATCATTTTCAATCACGAAGCACCCGTTTCCAGTTGAGGTCTTGGCGGTCCATTAATTGGTGCTCGTACATCAGGTCCGCACCAATCCTAAGGCAAGTCGTCTGTTTACATGTTGCCGCTTAAGAACTACGCCTTTTACTCCACAATCTTTCTTGCAAGGTTGTGGATCCAAATTAAAACACTCGTTTCTTCCATAATATTTCTTTCAAGGTTGTGGATTCAAATTAAAGTACTCATTTCTTCTACCAAATCATTTGATCATGTCCATAGTTTCCTGACTAACACAGAATTATTATGTCATGGTACGGCAGTAGGCACCCGGCAAGCTGAGCTCTTAAAAGGGCAAAAATGCAATCACATGACATACCTAACTCCCGCCACCCGCCCGTCCCAGGAAGTTCCGCCTACTGTAGCATGACAGTCTTGTATCCACCGCTAACACTCGGACTGTCTGTTCAGTCATTGCCCGGACTGAAATTTGCCACCCACCGGCCTCCCCAAACGCAGCCAAACGTATGGGATGTTCGGCAACCCCCATACCCTGCCCATATGTGGCCCGTATATGGGGAGGCATGGACGCGTCCGGACACCACAGCCACATCGGGCCGGCCCACTATGGCACAAAGTAATCCCACCCCTGTCTCCACAGATACCATAGCCAGACGACCGAACCTTAGTCAACCGCACTCTCTTGACCTCTCTGCTGCAATCCCGTCTCCTTCCCTTTCCTCTCCTCTCCCTGACCTTTCCCCTCCCTTCTGCCATGCCCGTAGACAATGGCTCCAAAGAGATTGATTGGGCTAAGCAGGCCGCCAACTCCTCGAGCTCGTCCGCATTGTCCTCCGCCGCTTGCGGATGGACCAGGGTGGGAGCTCCTCGTCCACAATGTGGGTGGCGGCCATATGATGTGAACTAGGGATCCGATCTTTCGATGAGAGGTGATAACTACGATTTTTGAGGACTTGACCCTCACGATCCGGCTACCAACCGTACAGGAAAAATCGTACATGACTGATATCCACGGCAATCGCTGAACCAACTTCATGGTGTTATCGACCGAGCCAACAACGCGATCGTCCTATCCATGAAGGATTTTTCCTGCAAAAAAATCGAAGAACATGCAAAAAAATAAGGACGTGACTGGCTGGCGCACGGGCGCCCGATCCCAGGAGCGAGCGCTCTTTCAGAAAAGGAAGGAGCAACTCCGCACGTGACCAGGACAACCCAAAAAGGAAACCCACCCACCCTTGCATGATCACGCTCACACTATCTATCCCACCTGCATTTATTAGGGGATCAAAAACTTTAAAAAGTTGTAACTTTTGATTAGAATGTTAAAATTCAAATCTGTTTTCACCGTTGGGTTTCTCGCGACGAGTTCTTTAAAACTAGATCACATATGAGTAGGTTTCGATGAACTTTTTTTT
>NC_057809.1:5884313-5904166 GCF_018294505.1 Triticum aestivum | reverse complement strand
TTTTTTTTCAAGCAACTTTATGTGCTACAGAGGCAACTTTAGTGCTATAGAAAAGCAACTCATTTTTCCCCTAGTATGACTACCTATCATTGGAGGAACCTTCTAAGTTGGTTACCATGACTATCAATTGACTAGCTTCACCTCTAAATCGCCTACCATAAAGACAACTCCAACGTGGATCACCAAATCTCCCTAAAAATGTTGGAATCTGCCTCTCTAGACACTCTTAACCATCCAACGACGGTTATCTAATTATGTTTCAACAAGTTCATACGTCTGGAATCCTCCAAACTGAACGATGACGGGGCATTCTCAGGGCCCCTCAGCCTCCAGTGCTCCCATCCGACATCAAGCCGGATCCCATCTTCTTAGATGACAAGAGGAGCAAAACCCGCACCTCCTAGGCAAGGCCCTCGAGATGGACAAAGAGCTCACACTACAAATGGAGATGCTAACCCAACGGCCAACCTCCCACCGATGTCTGATAAATCCCTCTCTGCCGCTCCCGAAGAAACACGACGTCTAAAACTAGATGCCTCATAAAGGAGGAGATGTGAGACATCATCCCCACTGCGCCAACCATTTCTGTTGTAACAAGGAGTTAGCAACAACAACTTCGAGTATTGACAAACACAACCACATATAGAAAAGACTAAGTTCACCTAGCAGCGTCCGTTGGGGGTAGAAAAGAAAAACAACTATGTGACTTATATGCACTGGAGTTGTACTTAAAAAAGCCAGCAACTTTTGGGGTGTTTTTACGTAACTCCAATGCATTCACCAGACAACTCGTATGTAGTCCCATCATGAATTGGTATCTAGCTAAAGCAGCCACATTTAGAAAAGACTAAGTTCATCAGTCAACTCGTGTGTACTCCACGCCTGAACAACTCCATAGTTTTCCTTGGGCACCTAGGCAGTAGAAGAGGAGAAAACACACGCACGCACGTGCGCGCACACACACACATAGTCATGTGCCTCATAATTTCAGCAAGGAAACCTGACCAGTTCCACCCGCTCCCCTCTACGATTGCACTAAGGGATTCCACCTGAGGAGAGGAAAATCTTGACTCCACCTCTATGACACAAACTTAATTAAAGTTATCTAAAAACCTTTAGATCTTACCAAATAATGGTCTTGGTAAATATTTCTGTTCATGAGGATTGTGCAACTGGATACATGGTTTTAGACCAAACTATTTATTGATTTTGGGCAACTGGATACTTGGTTTTAGGCAACTATATGGTTGATTGTGGGCAACTATGACACCTAAACAAGGGATAAAGAACATACACATGTTCATTAGGGTTCACGGGTAAATTTAATCCCCTAAAAACACTTCACAGTTTACTTCATAGTTTTAGTTACGTCCCCTATGATCAACTCCACCCTGCTCCGTCTCTATGATTATTCATCAAGTATTTATGATTATACCATGGGTCCCACCCCGAGGAGATAATTTTTTGACGCATCTCTATGACACAAATTTGAAAGGTATCTACCTTTACATATTAGCCAACATATGGTCTTGGTAATATTTCTGTTCATTAGATTTGGGCAACTAGATACATGGTTTTACACAACTATATGGTTGGTTGTGGACAACTAGATACACTAGTACAATGCCCGTGCGTTGCTACGGGCAAATGATTGAAAAATAACTAAGGGGACACCCATACGTCAGGTACTTAACAATACTCTCCCCGTCATTCACTTCTATTTATGGCCATAAATCAATATCCAATGGATAGGAACACGCTACCACCTATTCATCTTCTCCCTCCTTTCCCATGAAGGTTGCTCATATTCCATCGTGCCCTACCCAAGCCTAATTGCCAGACTCCATCCACGCAACCGGCGGCTCTCACCTCCCTCCCCTCCCCTCGACCCCCTCCCCCGCCACCATGTCAGTTCCCGCCCCGACCATCCTCGATGAACAACTCCGATGTCCCCCTCCCCCACCTGCACCCCCATGCACCCTCACTGGTTAAGTCTCCGATTTTCCCCCGCTCATACACGGCTCGACCTCGCTATAGCCGGCTCTCCTCATGTCATCCTCGTCTTCGGCCTCGTGCAAAGCAGAAAGTTAGTGACACAACAACAACAAAAATCACGCATGAGATTTAGCAAAACTAATAAAATCAAAGAATAAGTGGGCGATACTTGATTCAAACACATACTTCACATGGCAAAATTATCATACAACAAACATGTGTCAACAACTTGATCAAACAATCAATGAACAATAATTTGATATCACAATGTTATAATTTCCGCTTCACCTGAATGTCCAAAAACACGGTCTTCTCTACCGCTTTCTTTACCAAATAAATTATATTCAATGTTCCTAGAAAAAATGGAAGTGATTTTTCAAATTCATCAGTTACTCATGTTTGCATGCCTTGTCCTCTTTACCGCGAGACAACTCCACCAAACACCGAGCTTCACAATAACCCCAACCTCATTAAGTTTACCATCTTCCGAGACAACAATTGTGTAGAGCATCAAGTGTTGGACTTTAAAAATGACAATGAACTTGAGCATTGATGGAAAGGTAATAGTTGTACACGATCACGGTCTAACCTTGGGCACAACTTCGCTTTCTTGCCATGCCACCTTCCTTGGTGTCTCCCTCCTTTCTCTCAGTTTTGTCATCTCCCTCTCCTTCCTGAAGCTCCCTTCTTTCACCTTCCCGTGCCGCATGTCCACCACTCCCGCATCTCCGTTGGTGCAATCAGCAAAAGACATGTCTGGCACTTGATTCCAGAAAAAATCTGGTGGGTTGAATAGAAAAATAAACATTATTTTTACACTATATTTGAACACAAAGAGAAGGAAGTAGATTCAGCTCACACATATGACTGGAGGTTGCACCTGCACACAGTATCTATGCAAGTCTGGAGTGCGCCTTGTCCTATGTCACCTGTTTTCCTCGCTGTAGACGTTGGGGCGGCGGCCCCGATAGCTTTGCAACATCAACAACATGGACCTCGTGTCATGTGGGTTGTTCGCAGGAGAGTGCCTCATGACTTGTTTCCGACAGTGATGGAGGAGCAACTTGTTTGCAGAGCGAGTCCCCCAGTTTGTATGCACGTGCAATGCATGTCTTAATAGAATTAAAATTTGAATACATATCTTATAATTTAAGTTCATATGTAGCTACTTGTGTTGCAATCCTAAATGTGTAATAATCTGAGGAGATCAAATGCTGATGGGATCTACTTGTTTCCAAACATAATTGAATATCTAACTGATTACAACAGGTAGCTTAACTGTGTTACCTGTGATTGAAACACAAGCTGGAGACGTATCAGCCTATATCCCCACCAATGTGATCTCTATTACAGATGAACAAATCTGTTTGGAAACACAGCTTGTTTATCGCGGAATTAGACCAGCTATTAACATTGGCTTATCCGTTAGTCGCGTCAGGTCTGCTGCTCAGTTGAAACCTATGAAACAAATCTGTGGTACTTCAAAACTGGAATTGGCACGGTATCCCGAAGTGGCCGCCTGGCCGCCTTCGCTCAATTTGGGTCAGACCTTGCCTTCACCTCCAGGCTTTATTCTGTTACCATATCCCCTGCTGTCACCTGCTCCCCATAATCCCCTTCCTTTCTAATCTCATTTACTTGTTCGGTTAGCCCTAGGGAAGTACACATGCAATATTCAAAAGCATTCAAACATTACAACAAATATCTACTCCTATGTTGTAAGCATTCAAGCTTACAAAATAGTACATTGGGGTACATTTAACATAACAGTGAACATTTTCATGTCCTGGTGATCTGATACTTCTATTTCCACTACAGTTTTACTGTGATTCAAACAGGATCTGAAGGCATTAGGCATTACAAAAAATAAAACAAAGAACTGGTATAATTTACAACAGGATTTTGGGTTTTGGAACCATTTCATGCCAAGTGTACAATGATACAGCGATACAACTAGGATCTGAAGGCATTAGGAAATACAACAAAAGGAACAGAGCTGCTACATGAAAATATTCTTTCTCTTTCCATAACCATGATCTATATGACTTGAAATAAATACATTTGTTCCTAATAATATTAGTATTAGCTTATAAGTACTACTGTAGCCTTGACAGCCCATAGCTCATAGGTGAATCCATTGGTGACACTCTACTCCCTGTATTCATGCCATTCACCAGCGACACTGGTGCACTTTAGCTGCAATATCTTTGTGATTCCTGGAAAGAGTTTGACATACCGAAGCCCCCTTGCGAACAAAGTTACTCAGAACAGAGGAGGGCCTACAATTTACCTACTTTGACGATATACTTGATATATCATTACAAGGGGAGCTTATTGTAACTTTATGGTGCCAGAAAAATAAGTCAAAACAGAGGAGGCAGATGGGTATTTGTATTACCAGAATGTAAAGCCTAGGGTGCCATGCAGCAGCAGCTGTCCAGGAGATTAGAAAGATGCACATCCAGTCCAGGGTGATGCTGCTTTTAGAATGTTAAAGATCTGCAACAGCCACCAAGATCATGTTCATCTTAAAAACAGATTGAAGCATATGTATGTATCTATCTAAAAGAGGTCGACACTAACTCGAACCCGGCCTAGTGAAGGACCTGAGGCCTCCGCCGCTCACCCTACACGGCGTTGTGCACCACGACGCACTGACGCACAGCCTCTTGCCTCATTCCCGCCTCGGCACCATGCTGCCTCGAGCCTGCCACGGCAACTCCCATGTGTGGCACGGATCTAACCGTCATGGTATATAAAACATCTGTATAAAAACATTGCAGACAGGCGCTTAATTCTCCGATCACTAATTCTCTATTTGAATCTGCTGGAGAAGAACTCACCAGGGCATTAAGCTGTCTGTTCTCTACAAACATAGATTCCAAAGATTTAGGTACTTACATATTTCTTCCAAAAAGAGAAACTTTATCAACTGAAGAGGAAAGTGAATCCTGCAAATCGACGAAATGGATATATTAATTTGTAACAATTTCCCCAAAAATGCTAAAAAAATTTGGACCTTTTCATCATGCTAGTATGGACTTACTTTTCTAGGATTATCTCTGTAGTTAACAGACCATGAACGTCCCATCTCTGAACTTCCTAGACAGTAGACTCCATAGGACACGGTTGTTTACTTCCAATCCCCAAGATAAGATGTGACATCGAGTTGGTGTACATATCAAGCGATAGCATGATTTTAGTTAAATCAAAGACAATATAATTGTACCTCACCTCAAGAAGCCTCCCTAGTAGCGATACTCATCATAGATAGGAGTACCACCACATAGCCACTGCTCACAAAGTCAAATGTCGCAAGATGGAAAAAGGCTGGATTAGTAATATAATTCAAATATCAATCCATTTTATACATTTTTTTGCGAGGCATCCTTTTTGTACTCAACAGTCCTTGACTCCGATTAAATATATTGTTCACGCCCTGTTACACATTCAGGCTAAGCACACTCTTCGATTTTAGTAATTACCCAAACCATATACACAAGTGATTAATCAAACTTCACTTACCACATTCCTCAATAAATCATGAAAGGCACAATATCTAAATAGCAAGGTCTGAACCGTAGCACACATCATGTAAAATCTAACTATAGCAAATAATACTTATAAAGATATTGTAGTCTATCACACTCACATGTAAAGACGTCGAATCAATCTTTAAACTTACACAGCCTTATAAAATTTCAGTGATAATTTTATTTACATATATGATAAATTACGAAATAATCTAAGACACTAGTTCATGAGGAGAACACATCAAAAACAGTCTATAAGTATCTATACCAGATTTACACCAAGTGTTTAACTAGATATAACAAAACTCCCAATTGTGTAAGTTGTCACCTGCCACTTGCATTACAAACTTTTTGTTGACATAAAAAATGTGCAAGCATCAGCTACATCAAGAACTTACCAGAAGCAGGTACAGCAATCTTGCAGGAGCTACAACAAGTAGCGGCTGTAGAAACAGAGCAAGTAGTGGCGCCTAACCATGTCGCCCCCTCCAAGCTAGACTCGGAGGATGCACACACGCGCGCTGCCTCCGCCATGCGCCCGCGATGTGTAAAGGAACAGCAGGCCCACGAAGGTGTCTCGGGAAAGCGGATTCCGCATGTTCGTGTAACGGCCTCTGTGGCTCAGTTAGGTTTTATGCCTGCCGGTTCAGCTGCGGGTGGTTACGACAAGCATGAACCGGCGTGCGACGATGGCGAGAGGAGGATGGGTGCGTTTGGGTTGGAGCTGGGCACAATTAGCGTGGAGGGCAGGTTGATTGCCGCTTACTCGTCCGGCTGATCTGGAGGGTTGGCGGTGATCATGTGCGTGGGGAGGAGGCAAGAGGAGGAGCAGGGGAGGCGGCGGAGGGAACCTTGTCGAACTGCAGGAGGACAGCGATGGCATGCTCGGGTCTGAGCGCACCTCTGCCCACCATCTTGGTCAGCGTTTCCGTCATGGCCTTGCCGATTTCAGACCGATGGTACATGTCGAACGCCTCCGCCATGCCTCCCCTGACCCTGATCCCTGCCGGTCAACAGTAAGCATCAATCAGACAGTACAATCTAGATGCCGAGATGCCCATAAAAAACAATACAGATGCAAGACGGCGCGCGACTCTGATCACGCCGGAACCCAGCGAACGCGGGGATTCCGTCGAGATTCCCAAACCCACGGCGCAGCAAACGCACCCCGATCCTGGCCGCTCCGCTCCGCCCCACCACTCGCAATCAAACTGATGCACCCGCCACCGCCCGTACGCCCGCCGCAATAGAAACCCTAGGCGTCCCTCCCGCGGCGGCGCCACCGAATCGACGCGGGCGCGCTTCTACCTGGCCGATTGGCTGAGGGCAGTGCCGGCGGGGAAGAGAGCGGCTATGGGTGGGGGAGACGGAAGAGGGCGGCTATGCGCTGGCGTTCGAGGGGATCAAGGTGCGTGTCTGGGGATCGAGGGGATCGATAGGAGAGTCTTTCTGCGGGGTGGTTTTTTTAGGGAGGCGTGCGTGGGTGGGATGGGGGGACAAAAAATAACCGGTTGAAAAAACCCAGCGAAAATAAACCGTGGATACTATTCACCGACTCAGACATTAGGAGTAGAGATATGTAATCATCTAAAGCATCAATTGTCACCGTAAAATAAGCATGATTTTTAGTCAGAATCCAAGATTTGTTGGATAGTTGAACACTTAGGCCCATATTCATGAAGGACGACGTAACAAAAGCCAAGTACACAAATAATCCAAGAGTTCACGAACCAAAGGTGAACTAAATTTTGCATCCCTTAGTTTCTTTCAGCGACAGCAAGTACGCATCCAATCCCATCGACTATATCCTCCTGCTTAATGAGAACATACCCATTGTCTAAATCATCATTGACGTTCATACTCTTGTCCGATATGTCTGCTGCAGTTACGATATCCCGTGATATGGTTTCACCATGAGTAGTTTTAGAATTGTTCAGTTGTCAGGTTTGATTGCAATGGGGAATAAAGAATCTGAAGCATGGTGTGGCAAGGTCAGTTTATAAGACAAATTATGCACCTGCACCATGCTGGTATACTGACTTCTGAAGGTCAGTTTTAGGCAATTCGAATATTGATTTGAGAAGATTGCAGAGCTGCAAAAATAATGGGAGAGGTGTGAAAATTAGGGCAGTATGTCATACTTTGTCTCAGTATTCTACTGATTCATACTTTGTCGCTCTCCCCATTCCTACCTCACTCACTCACTCACTCACTCACACACCGTAGACGCTGGAAATAGTGAGAAAGAATACATACCCTTTTGCCCCATTCATATGCATGATCAACAAGGTAGGAATACTCATGATCCTCAAAACATTTTTGCAATGATGAAAATAGTTCATTTAAGTAAACAGACACATAGACTATTGTAAGATCATTTCCCATGTTGTCATTAATCACTCACAACCTTCTCTTCCTCAACTATTACATACAGATAATTATTCCCAGCAGACTAATAGAAGGATCAATTCCATCGATCGGGTAGTCTCCCTCGTCATCTAAACCAAATACACATTTAAAAGAGTTAGATTAAAGAAAATCAGTTGTATTAAAATAAATGTTCTTATCGCATCAGTCTTTTCTTCAGCGTTTGTATATGGTTCATTATAATCACCAGATTCGCAGAGCCATGCTCTTTCAATTGCTGTTCACCATCATCGATGAGGGTATTCTCCAAATCAACCATTTATGTCTACAACAAGGCACTATAAGATAACATTTGGCTCTAACCACCGAGGATATTCACCAAAACAGAATACTTTGTCCAATGAGAACATCAATAATGTAAAACTTTAATAGATCTAAAATTACCTAGGAAGCAACAGGGCTGGTGTTTTGGCTCCCGGGAGCATATGCTCCCGGGTGAACAGTACCGCGAAAAAAATATTAAATATTTTCGAAAAATCCTGATTTTTTTTGTAGATGATTGTATTAGTTTCGCAAGTATGCATGACAATTTTCATGTGAAACAGAGGTGCGATGTTTTGTCAGCAAAAAAAACAAAATTTGGGGTAGCTTTTGGTGTTCGATTTGTTTCTTTTTCACAAGCCAAAATGTTTAATATTTTGGCTCAAAATTTGCATGTAGGATTTGGATGTGACTAAGTACACAAAAACAATTTGTCTTGATATTTTTTCTCATTTCAAATTTTTTTGGGGGGCCCGGGAGCCAAATTAACAGAATATACAAAATTACAAATCAATAGCACTATAAGATGAGAACACTGATAATATTAAAATATGAACAGATCTCAAGTTATTTCTGTAACATCAGAATACATTCTGAGAATGTGGTGTCTTCGTAGAGTGTAAGTGGATGGAAACTAACAACATGTGATCTGCCAAAACAAAAATGGTTTACATGTAACACAAACAAAGGATAACAGTAGAAAACGTCAGTCAACTATATTCTCTTCTTTCTACAAGAATAATGAATTGCTCTTCTGATATTTGTCCTTAATTTCTAACGAGCCTAACGTACTTGGGGTTTAACTTGGGATAAAGCCAGAAATGCACATCTTATGTGTATGCATCAACCCGATGTATAACCTTCAAAGAAGGTATACAATGTTAAGCAAAATCAAGGGCCAAAACATTTATCTAAGTAATTAAATTCTCGGGTTGGACACAATTTTGCGATTCAAGCGAAGATTCAGATTAGGAACCATTGTACTGTAACAGCAAACTGGAACAAACAATCAAGCGATTCAAGCAAAGATTCAGATTAGGAAACATGGGAGAATTCATCACCTTGCTCTGTTGCATTTGTAAGAGGTTGTCGTTGGCGCTCTCTGCGTTCTCCAGCCATCTACTGGGCGAATGATATTGTGGACTTGTTTGAGAAGTTACCGGAATCATCTGCACAGTAAATGTCACTACTACTTTTGGAGCAAGTCTTCAATTCTTAGTTCACCAATTTACTGTCAAAAAGGTAGCTTAGAATGTTTGATGTCGAGATAAACTGGGGAATAAGATTAGCATCAGTATAACCACAAATAGCGCTGTCCACCTTATCCCCTCCCGCGCCGCCACCCGCGAGGCGGTCGGGAGGGCACCTCCAGCTCCGCCACCAGCCAACCTCCTCATCCCTCCTCCTCCCGCGCCGCCGCCAGGGGCTCGGCCGGGCAAAGCCCGACCGGTGCCGGCGGCGGCGGGGCTTCTCGTTCCCCCGCGGGCTAAGGAGCAGCGCGGGCCGGTCTCTCCGGCAGGGGCGCGGCATGGGCGCCGGGCGCCACGGCGCGGCGACGGGCTGGCGTTCGGGACAGCGCTGGCGCGGTGGCTGAGCTTCAGGCGGTGTGGTTGGTGGTGGCTCGTGCAGGGCGGGATGCGGCGGCGGTGGATCTGGTGCGCGGTGGTCCTTTGCGCGAGGGCTGGGAGCAGCGCAGCCGGGCAGCTCTGGGTCATCGGGCGTGGCTGGGCCTGGCGGATCGGGCGGCGGTGGATCCCTCCCGCGTCGTCTCTAGCACCTCTGCCCTCTGCGTCTGCGTCGATCCAGCGGGTTGGGCGCTAGATCCGGCCTCTCCGGTGGCTGCCGGTGCAGCTCGTGGCCCGCTGTGGGCTGGTTCGTCGGCGGTCAGGGGTTCCAAGGTGGGGCCTTTTATTTCTGATCTTCCGACGTTCGACGTGATGCTCGGGGGTTGGTGCTTGGGGGCGGCGGGATGCACGGGTGCGTGCTCCGCGGCTCCGACACGGGGAGCTCTGTTGGCGCAGCCTCCTCGCAGCGCCGCCTCTTCTTCCTCACAATATCTCCCTCTCATGGTTTTGTCTCACACAAGAACTCACACCGGTGAGAAGAACTCAACACACACACACACACACACACACACACACACACCCCAAGGAGAAGACAAACCTCTAGCTTTGCCAGGGCGCTCTCTCCTTGATGAATACATTGGCTACATCTTTGGTGCTCAGCCCTCACGGCCTCCCTTCTCATTACTGAATATGACATATATATACACAAGTGACTCACGCAGGCACTAAACACAGCCAGGCCACTAAGTCACATACTCACACATGACCCCCTCTCTCTCACCTAGAATCGCTCCAGGATCTGCACGATCGGTGGCTTCACAGCTTGTGCACTAACTAACTTATGCATGCAAAGTAATCAACAGCTAACTACATGCACACCCCTTGACCAGCTAACAACCTCTATGCGGCCACTACTTACCCACGAAGTTGGCTAACCACTTGCATGCATCTAACTAATCCATTCAGCAAGCCGGTTCGCTTTGCGGCCCATGCGCTTGTCGCATCACACGACTTTGCTGCCTCACGCAACACTGCAGCTTCACACTGCCGTCGGCATCTCGCCGTGCTCGCCGCATCGCACGGCAGTTCGGCATATCTCCTTCTTGCCACGCCTTTGTCGAAGCAACACCGGACTAGCTACTCTAGACCATCTACACTATATGCAAAACTTAAAGCAAAAGTGCAGATACAAAACATCAAGATTAGTTCTAACATTCACCCTTCTAATCTTGAATGTTGGCACAGCCGGAGGAGGAAGAAGACTCACACACACAACTAGAGGTGGAAGAAGATACGCACAGAGTCTTGGCACACACACTTTTCCTTTTCTTTGTTTTCTTCTCACCCTTGCAATGCAATTACATGATGGCTTAAATAGCCGGAAGCACACGGCTAAAACGCAGCCACTCACCCACTAACTCCATGCACACACACGCACAGGCCACAACTGTCTGACCTGGTTACTACTCAACTAACCCACGTCTAGATTGAGTCACTTCCAAGTTTTCTGCAGATCAACTAAGAGTTCACGCAGCCGGCGCATGCCACAACTGATTTTGCCCGCTTCTTTCTCCACCTCTTTCTGCTACACAACTCGGCCGCTTGGACTCCACGGAACTAGACGCATGCAGCTAGCCTATCCATGCAAACTACTAACAAACTCAACGGGATACACTACTGACTTGCATATACACACGTGATCTCTTCTCTACGTGAGTACATGCCCACAGCCAGGTTGGTCGGACGTGACAACATGCATGACACTGCTAAATAAATATGATGAAAAACCAAAAAACAGCAAGGTTAATTCTAACAATCACCCCCTTAACCTTGTTGTCGTTTATCCGAACTCCCATGCCGTAGCATCACAGCAGCCCCGGCACGTCGTCGGCCGTCGCGGCAGCAAGAAGCGCCCGCTGTTTCCTTGGCTTGGTGCAGTCCTTGGAGTAGTGTCCGTACTCTTGACAGTTGTAGCAACGCACCTTGCGTATGTCGAAGTTGCCCTTCTTCTTGCCGGCGCCGCTGCGGTGGCGAGCAAGCCACTCCTCCTCCGTGAGGAGCAGGCGACTCCCACCACCTTGGTCATAGTTGTTGGCGCCCTCGTCCAAGTCGCTCCGGTCTTCCGCCGTTTTGAGCCTGCTTCCCACAAGCTCTTCCATGGACATGGTTTTAAGATCAAGAAGCTGTTCAATGGCAATAGCTACCTGGGTATACTTGGATGGCACGATGCGGAGAAGCTTCTTCACGACCTTCACCACGTCGAGGTTCTCGCCGAGCGTGCGCAGCTTGTTGGTGATCCCGTTCATGCGCATGGCGAGCTCATCGAGGGTCTCGCCGCTCCTCATGCGGACGGCATCAAACTCCTTGAGGAGAGTCTGCGCCTTGGCCTCACGGACGCGGGCATCGCCGAGCGGCATGATCTTGATGGCATCCCATGCCTCCTTTGCGGTCGCCTTCACGGCAAGCGTGGAGTGCATCTCCTCCGGCACGGCTCGCAGAATTGCCGCAAGCGCCGCCCTGTCCTGGCTGAAGCTCCTGCCTCCCTCGATGGCGTCCCACACGCGTTGGGCCTCCATGTTCGCCTTCATGATCAGCGACCACTCGAAGTAGTTCGTCGCCGTCAGTGGCGGGTAGACGACGGTGCTGCTGGCCCGGTGAACGACCTCCTGCTGCACCACCACCTCGTGGCAGCCATGCCACATCAGGCTCCGGCCTCGGCGCACCACCGGCGAGGCCGAGACACGGCGGCGACCCGGCGACGGAGTGCGTGAACCTTCAGTCACCATGGCTCTGAATACCAAATGTTGGCACAGCCGGAGGAGGAAGAAGACTCACACACACAACTAGAGGTGGAAGAAGATACGCACAGAGTCTTGGCACACACACACTTTTCCTTTTCTTTGTTTTCTTCTCACCCTTGCAATGCAATTACATGATGGCTTAAATAGCCGGAAGCACACGGCTAAAATGCAGCCACTCACCCACTAACTCCATGCACACACACGCACAGGCCACAACTGTCTGACCTGGTTACTACTCAACTAACCCACGTCTAGATTGAGTCACTTCCAAGTTTTTTGCAGATCAACTAAGAGTTCACGCAGCCGGCGCATGCCACAACTGATTTTGCCCGCTTCTTTCTCCACCTCTTTCTGCTACACAACTCGGCCGCTTGGACTCCACGGAACTAGACGCATGCAGCTAGCCTATCCATGCAAACTACTAACAAACTCAACGGAATACACTACTGACTTGCATATACACACGTGATCTCTTCTCTACGTGAGTACATGCCCACAGCCAGGTAGGTCGGACGTGACAACATGCATGACACTGCTAAATAAATATGATGAGAAACCAAAAAACAGCAAGGTTAATTCTAACAAGCTCGCTAGGCGACGCGGGTTGGGCAGTGGCCGGGGTGGCCGCTGCTCCGGCTGTGGATGGCTCCACGGTGGCTTGGCAAGTCGGCTTCGGCGACGGTTGGCACGTCCTGGCGTCGGTTCGTCCGTTGGCGGCTTGTATCGGCCTTTGGCCCCCTCCTCATTGTCCGGTCGCTACATTCGACGAAGGGCTGGCCTTCTCCCAGCTGCGGTCCATCGCTCGTCTCGCGCCCGGTGCGCAGGTCCGACCTCGTCTCGCGCACAGTGCCGCAGGACTTAGCTCGTCTCGCGCACAGTGCAGCAGGACTGACCTCGTCTCGCGCACGGTGTTGCAGGACCGAGCTCACCTCCCGCCCGATGCAGCAGGACAGGTCGATGGAGGCCAGGTGACCGGCCTATTGGGTCTCGGCGCTGGGGGTCACCTAGGGGTGCGAAAGGTGGGACCTTTCTGCTCGTCTCTTTGGTTGGGATAGCGACAGGTCTCGGATGAGGTGGTGTCAAGGTCTTGGATGCTGGGGCGGCGGCCCTAGTGGTGGTTGCGCGGTTCTCTTGGGCGGAGGCCGTAGCTTGGTGCTGCCCGGTAGCCATGGCCGTGTGGGCGCATGGTTGCCGGGGTGTGACGTTCGGTGGCGGTGAGTTTTGGCCGGGGTGAAAACATGTTCTATCTTCGGACGGACCGGCGGCGGCGAAGCTCGTTCCCTTCTTGAAGGCGTCGTCGCGGCTCTCATTGCCCGTCGTGCGGCTCCGGGGGAAACTCTGATCCTTGGATTGGGCGGTGGCGGCGCTCCGGTGTCGTATCCTTCCTGAAGGCACCGCCTTGGAGCCCTCGGTTCGTCATATGCGGCTTCATCTCTTCGCGGTGGTAGTTCTAGGGGTGGTGTTGCCGCGCTCAGCGCTTATGTATCATGCTTTGGGTGTGTGTGTTGTGGTGGCGTGCGTATGTACCGGATTGTTGAGATCGTGCTTTATATATAAAGCGGGGCGAAAGCCTTTTTCGGTAACCACAAATAGCTGAGTACATACGAACTATAAAGCTTCATTAAACAATGGACATACCTAACAATATCAGCAATGATAAACCTGTACATACTACTAATAAATATTCAAACTCGGCTGTATCGAACAATTACAGTAGTTCGGAAAGAACTCAAAGGTAAGTTGCTAGCTAATTGGTATAATTAGTGAAGAAAACTATCCAGTTCTATGGTTTGATGGTCCATGTATCAGAACATGTATCAATCAGCTCTGTCTCATAATTGTCCATGTTCTACTTATGTTTGGGATGATGTGTTCGACCAAACAAACCTGGTGCCAAAACTGCCAAATTCTTTGAAGACACACATCACGTAAACTTCAATCATGTCTACATACACGCATACAACTATGTGCACATCACCTACATTTGCATATGCAATCATGCATGAGAGGACAAGCACGGGGCAGCAGGGCAATTTCACTTTTGGGCGACAGGTGGAAGGAGATGCAGATGGTCGACGGGCATGTGAGGACGGGCTCCGGCAGTGGTGAGGTGACCATAGGCATGAAGAGTACTCAGGTACTTGGCGCAGCAGCTGCATGATGGAACTGAGCAGCTAGATGAAATCGCCTCGGCTGGCTAACGAATCCCCTCTGTCGCTCCTCTGTCAAAATTGAAGATATCACCATCACATCATACAACTATATTGACAATGATGAAATAAAAAATTGTATGGATTATAAACTCATAACATGTGAGAAATCCAGTTGTCATTAAATGGCATCAAGAGATAGGCATTGCCAAATCATGTTGCAATCCCATTGTATCTAGCATGAGTCAGGATCAGAGAAGAGACTGTTGAACACACAACTAGATCAGAGAAAAGACGATCATGTTGAGTTAGGATGGAGGATTCAGGCCGCCTTCCTCATAGCGTTAGTGTCAGATGTGAATACATGCATTCCTCCTTGATGTAGGGAATGGCCGTGAGGAGAGGCTAGAAGGGGAGAGATCGAAGGACCTGACGTAGCGACAGTTTCCACAGCGACCTTGTCCCCGGCGGCAGCGGTGGCTCCCCTGTACTCGGGTAGGATCAGAGACGGGGTGGTTGGAGACGGCGATGGCTTGAACTGGTTCATCCCGGCGTTGGCGAACAGGAGCATGGGGTCGTCGACGGGCACCACGGGGCTGGACGGCCACGACGTGTGCGCCTTGGACTCGAAGAAGCCGATGAAGGACTCCCGGACCCGGGCGGATGGCCAGTCCTCCATCGGCGGGCCGGCGGCGGCCGTGGATGCTCGGTAGGAGGAGAGGTGGATGGAGCGGTCGGGGCGTAGCGGGCCTTGGGCGGCGGCACGGGACAAGGAGCGTGGCGGCTGGGCTAACCCTAACGCTGTTTGAGATCGAGGGGAGCCTCGTCCCCGTCGGAGCTCGAGGGGTTTTTTTCCTTGGTTTTTCTTCGTAGGTTTTTTATTGTTCGATTCTCTAGCGTGCGAGGGGCATCGCTCCCTTCTAAGGTGGGTTTTGGTTCTCTGGTTTTGGTTGGCTTTTTTATCGAGGTGGGAGGTGGGATCGAGGACGAAAACAAACCATCTCTAATAGGATGAAAATTGACCGGCGGAGACTACGAACTGCTCCATTAGAAGTAGAGATGATTTTAGGCAATTGTACGATTGATTGTGGTCAACCGGATACATGGTTTTAGGCAACATAATGGTTGATTGTACGCAACTATGAGACCTAAAAAAGGATAGAGAACATACATACATGTTCATTTTTGGAGGGGGGCACAAAAACTTAATCCCCTAAAACACTTTGTGGTTTTAGTTATGGCACCATGACCAGCTCCACACCGTTCCCCCTCTATGATCATTCACCTAGTATTTACGATCATACCAAGGGATCTGACCCCGAGGAGATGAAATTCTTGATGCGTCTCTATTACACAATCTTAATTGAAAGGTATCTAAAACCTTTACATATTAGCCAAATTATGGTCTTGGTAATGTTTTTGTTCATCAGGATTGGGTAATTTTATACATGATTTTAGACAAGTGTATGGTTGATTGTGGGCAACTGGATACATGATTTTAGACAACTGGACGATTGTGGGCAACTAGATACATGGTTTTAGGCAACATTATGGTTGATTATAGGCTACCATGACACCTAAAAAAGGGACAAAGAACATACACATGCTCATTTTTGGAGGGAATCACAAATAAACTTAATCCACTAAAAACACTTTGTGGTTTTAGTTACGTCCCCACGACCAGCTCCACATCGCTCCCCGTCTATGATAATACGCCTAGTATTTATGATCATACCAAGGGATCCAACCCCGAGGAGATGAAATTCTTGGTGCATCTCTATGACACAATCTTAATTGAAAGGTATCTAAAACTTTTACATATAAGCCAAATTATGGTCTTGGTAATGTTTTTGTTCATGAGGATTGGGCAACTGGATACATGGTTCTAGGTAAGTGTATAGTTCATTGTGCGCAATTATGACACCTGAAAAAGGGATAAAGAACATGCACATGTTTGTTTTTTAGGGGTTCACAGATAAACTTAATCTCATACAAAAACTTCATGGTTTTAGTTATGTCCACATGACCAACTCCACCCACCACCCTCTATGATCATTTGCCAAGTGTTTACGATCATACCAAGGGATCCCACCCGAAGAGAAGAAATTCTTGACACACCACTATGACACAAACTTAATTGAAAGGTATCTAAAACCTTTAGATATTGGCCAAATCATGGTCTTGATAATGTTTCTGTTCATGAGATTGGGCAATGGGATACGTGGTTTTAGGCAACTGTATGGTTAGTTGTGGGCAACTATGTTATCTTTCAGTTATTGTGCATAAAAAAGGGATGCAAACTATGTAGGGCAACCATGTATCTTTCACCAGCTACATCTCTACTTTAAAGAAAATGACTAATGGTGCCTACCTGCTAACCAGCTAAAAAGTAGTCTTCCACTGCTCACCGGAACCTCGACTCCTTTGCTCCATCTGTACTCTAGCTACAACCAACGGAGCTCAGAAGCTCTATTGGGAATAAAATTACCCAATCAATCTGCAGTGGTAATAAGTTAGGCCCATAAATCACCATTTCCCGCATCACTAAAAAATTGAAGCTACTCTAATTGTAATTGTAGGCAACTCGTGATAAAAACAGGAGCAACTAGTTGCAAATAGTTCCCTAGCAGTAAGAATCAATTCGGGAATGACACAAAATATAGATGGTAGACTAAAGATAACTGGAAGAAGCCCCTATCAATTCCCTAAAAGTTAAAGCATCTTTCCTTCTAACACTAGTGCAGAACCGGGCAATAGCACCGGTTCGTAAGGCCCTTTAGTGCCGGTTCGGTAACCGGCACTAAAGTGTGGGCACTAAAGCCCCCCCTCCCCTTTAGTACCGGTTCAGCACGAACCGGTGCTAAAGGGCAACCACGTGGCACGAGCCAGCTCCGGGGGCGCGTAGGACATTAGTACCGGTTGGTAACACCAACCGATACTAAATGTTTGGGTGTGTTTTGGTTTCATTTTTTATTTTTACTTTAATTTTGTGTTTTCAATTTAATTTAGTGATTGTTTTACATTATAACGAGTTGTTATATCATTAGGTGAAAGTACCGCAGATTAGTTTGACTGGATGCATGTGGATCCTAGCTAAGTCATCAAGTATATGCCATATCCATATTATATATACTTGATCACCTAATTAAGTGATCGAGATAATATGGATATGGCATATACTTGATCACTTAGCTAGAATCCATCCAGTTGAAACTAATCTGCGGTTTCGTTCATAAATGATATAATAAGTCATCATTATCATCATCATCATCATATTAATATAAAAACTCTTGCATCATATATATCATCACCAACAACAGTTTTCATAGCTAGCTAAAAATCATCATATAATAGTCGTCTCATTACCACTACTTAATTATCATAGTCATTACCGCTATCTAATCACCACCAACACTAGCTTAAAGAAGAAACATTCACTTGTACCAGAAGCAAAGATATCATCGAGTTCAACATGGTAATGATATTATAAGCGTTCATAACACCAAAAAAGCAAATCACTCTTTGAGATTAAGTTCAGGACGAAGAACACGGCCATGAGAGGACAAGTACTAAGAGCATGAACTAGCTAATCACTCCTACTGCTCTCTCAGGTAAAATAGCATAGAACATGTATAGCTTTCCTAATTCATCATATTGGAGCATGCAGATGAACCTGTCTCATAATCGTGGGTTGCGCTTCTGATTGCTGCCCCCTAGTACTTCTCTGCGATCGTTCACAATTTTGCTCCAGTCTTTTACTATTAAGCATTCCTCGCTATTAGAAATCCTGAATGCACTAAAGTGCATTGTAGGATATCTTGGTCGTAAGCTAACAATATTCATGGTACCTTTAGTCTCGATCCAATCAGGCACAACATTTATCGGGAGTCCCTGCTGAACAACATCGTATAGTAACATACTTAGCAATGAAGTTTAGTTTAAAAAAAATAATGTATGCAAAAGATGCACTGAGGAGAAATAGTAGAAATCTTACCATCTTTCCTAAATATATGTGACCGTAGTTCAGTACGAACACTATTGGTCGCACGTTTTGAGTACTAACATTTGTAAGTGAAGGAAAAAAAATTTGTCTTGACAGCATCAAGATCCTCAAGCCATGAAACATAATGACTTGTCTCCTCGTAGTTTAGTTCAGCTCCGGGACAGTGGACGGTCCTGTCTACCAAGCGCCGGACATGTTTGCTTGATTGGAAATAAGCTGTCAATATAAATTACTTGTCAACTCTTTTTGAATAAATAATATTGAAGACATAAATATGGTTGAGAAACTCACATAATGGTAGAACTAGAGCCGTCTGCACATCGACCCAGATGTCTCTATTACCTTCAATATCATCTTCCGGACGAATATCAAAGGTGATAACCATATCAGGCTCAAATGCATAAGCCTTGCATAGTGCTTGCCAAGTTTTGCATTCAAAATAGGTGTACGTGTCTGCATTGTATAATTTGACGTTGAAGGAATAACCATGCTCGGTCTTCAAGTAAACTTTTTTTACCTCCATAGTTTTGTTAGGACTGAAACCTATCTTATATAAGACAAAAATTCTTGCATGGCAGGGGATACGCTAGTAGAATAGTGAAAAAAATAAAATTAAAAGCTGAAGCAAATGAAGCATAAGTCATGCTTAATTATGAAAAAAAGACTTTTCGTTCAGACTTACTATATCCACTTCGAAGTTCTCGTCCAGCTTGATGCTGAAGCGCCTATCATCAACTAGAAAATTTCTGCCGCACAGGCCGCTCTGGTCTTCGCAGTATTCGCACATAATGAAATCGTGTTCATCGTTAGACGACATTCCTATGTTCATAGGTGAAACATTAAACACTTATTATTTTTATTAATTCAACTAATTCAACTAGTTCTGTTAATTCAACTAGTTCAACTAATTAATTCAACTAATTCAACTAAAGTAGTTCTATTAATTTTCTTACTAAAAATATGGTAGCTAGTTCTATATAGTAAAATGTTAATTAGATAATCAAATATCATATAACTAAATTAAATATATATCTAACATATAGTCTATATCTAATTCATCTAACATTTGACATTAATATCTAACATATGTTCATATATAGGTGAAACATTAGACACTT
>NC_057809.1:5867421-5883318 GCF_018294505.1 Triticum aestivum | reverse complement strand
GCGCGCGACGACGGGGACAGGGACGGCCGGGGCGCGCGACGCCGGGGACGGGGCGCGATACGGGGCGGGGGCGGGGGCGGCGACGAAGACGAACAGAAACTAACTGAAAATTTTCGTAAGTGCTGTATATATAGGAGAGGCCTTTAGTACCGGTTGGAGCCACCAACCGGTACTAAAGGCCAACTTTGGCCAGGCCAAGAGGCGGGAAGAGCAGGCCATTAGTACCGGTTTATGGCTCCAACCGGTACTAAAGACCACCCTTTAGTACCGGTTGGAGCCACCAACCGGTACTAAAGGTGGTGCGCTGCCACCCGCGGTGCACAAAGTTTAGTCCCACCTCGCCGGGCGAAGGGCAGCCGCACTGGTTTATAAACCCAGTCGCGGCTGCCCTTTCGAACTCCTCTATAAAGCAGGCTTTTGGGCCTAACTACGGCGCGCTGCCCTGTGAGTCTGCTGGGCCTTGTGGGCCTGAAATTGCACGCATGTGGTCTAGCAGGCCCACAGGGCAGCGCCCCAAATTTTTTATATAGTTTTTTTCTTTTCTGCTTTATTTTTTCTTCTATTTATTTCTGAGTAGTTTTTTTCTTTTCTACTATATTTATTTTCTTCTATTTATTTCTGAGTAGTTTTTTATATAGTTTTTTTCTTTTGTGCTATAGTTTTTTCTTTTCTGCTATTTTTTCTTTTCTGCTTTTTTTATTTTCTTCTATTCATTTATTTTTATATACCATGCCAAGTTGATGGTTGAAAGTTGATGGCGTGGCTTTGAAAGGTGCATACTGAATGCACAAAAAGTCTGGAGTTATAATAAGTTTAAAAAAATGAAGTGCCGGTGTAACAGATGAGTTCTCGTCTGAAACTCTGATACTCCGAAAGAGATTGTCCAGTTTGTACACGAAGTGCGTCTAGTTTTTGCCGTGACCCTCTCTACTCTTTTGCACATGTTATGCGGGTGAGATGATGATACCATGCCAAGATTCAACATTTTCACAGTTCATTTTGTAGTGATTTTCAATTTCACGGTCATTTAGCTCTCTAAACAATTAGGTAAATGACTGAAAAACAACAAATGATGTGAGAACATGTTGGAAATTGATGACGTCGCTTTAAATGCTGCATACTAAACACAAAACAAGTACAGAGTTCAAATAAGTTTAAAAAACATTGAAGTGCCCGCGGAACAGATGACTTCTCGTTCAAAACCCTGATACTCCGAAAGAGATTGTCTAGTTTGTACACAAAGTGCGTCTAGTTTTTGCCGTGACCCTCTCTACTCTTTCGCACATGCTATGCGGGTGAAATGATATACCATGCCAAGTTTCAACATTTTCACTGTTTATTTTGTAGTGATTTTCAATTTCACGGTCATTTAGCTCTCTAAACAATTAGGTAATGTTGACACACGAACACGTCACGTGTACCCTCGACGCCGGGGGTGATGCACCGCAGCTCACATCGAAGGAGACTCGACCGACAGCGCGATACGCAAGACAGTCGACGGGCGTTTTTGCAGACCCAAAAACCCCACACCCCCGGGAGGGACCCCGTCAGGGAGCGCGGCGGCTATGGGCTGCCCTAGGTCGATTCGCTCGCCCCTAGAGTCTCAGGATTCGCAGCTCTCAAACACGAAGAACAGTGAAGAACGAGATAAAACGTAGATGAAAAAGTAGTATATTGATTTGTTCGATTGTGTGTTGTTCAATCGGCCGTCACCCCCAACATATATAAGAGGCTGCTGGACTTTCCGTACAAGTAAAGGATTCATCTAGGCTTTTCTTACAAGAAAAAATATATCAATTCACGCCCTAGAGTCCTAATTCTATTCCAACTCGGATTCAGTCTGAATCTGGCCCAAACTCTGTCTTCCTTCTTGCGCGGGCCGCTGGGCTTGCATATGATCTCCGATCGAGACGGCCCGAATATCAAACTTGTGCGCCTCGACGATATGAACAACTCTCGTGTTGATCACTTTTTCAAATAAGGCCATCTTGAATACTTTTCAAGGTCATCTTTATCTTCCAGTCGGACTCGGTCTTGCAGTAGACTGGATTATCCGAGTCTCGTAGTGAATTTGTAGGCTATATATTATCTCTGATGATGATGACTCCAAAATCAAAGTTTACCGTCTTGATGATACGCACAACTTCTGTATTGAACACTTCTTCATCCAAGGTCATTTTGATAAACTTTCGAGCACATGTTCAATTTCACTCGGACTTGAGCTCATCCACTCAGATATTAGATACTTTCACTCGGATCATCCGATTGGACTTTTTCACTCGGAAGACAACCTTTCACTCGGATGACTATATTTCCACTCGGATGACTATATTTCCACTCGGATGACTATATTTTCACTCGGAAGGCACTATCTTATTCAATCGGCATGTTTTCGTCCCGATGGTAATCTTTTCACTCGGAATATTTTCACCTGGACGACAATTTCACTCGGATGATCATATTTTCATTTGGATGACTATATTTCCACTTGAATAATAATAAGTTCATTCGTTCAGCAAACTTCCACTCGACCGGGAAATTTTCACTCGACCGTAAACTTTCACTCGGATGGTAAACTTTTCACTCGGATTTCCGACTGAACACATAGCCCGATCTTGATTTGTCTCTCCAAGCCTCATACGATCTCGGATTGAGATGAATTATATATGAAAATCGATCGGCTCGACGAGACGAAACTTTTCTGTGTTGAAGGTTTTTTGATTCAAGGCCGTCTTGATGGCCGAATTACTCACGCAACCTATCAGACAAGTGTCAGGCACCTCGCGCCATATTTCCGTTGAGGTTCGGTCTGCAGTATATTGCCTCTAACTTTGGCATATGAACTCGGATTGAGATGATTTATATATCAAAATTGATTGCCTCGACGAGACGAAGACAATTCTTTAAGAGTGCTCCTTCATCCGAGGTCATCTTGAAGACGTGATTCGCCAAAAACCATTCAGAACATTGAATTATGCCACTCGGAGTATAGTTTCGGTCCATAAGATAAAGTCGAATGAATATAACCGAAACATCAAAGTGGTTCCACTCGGTGACGTGAATATTTTTATGCTGAAAACTCGTTCACTCAAGACCATCTTCATTGCAATATGTATCTTGCCAAAATCAGGTGTCAACACATGCCCCCCTGTTTTTCGGCAAAGCTTGCATGCCGAAAAAATAATATGCATAGTGTTTGTTCTAAGGACGATATCAACACTTCATCGGCCATTTATTTTTCTTAGGGCGATAATTATGTATCGGCCATGTTTGTGCTAAGGGCGATAATCGTATATCGGCCATTGCCTACTTAGGCTTCCTGCCACACACTCGGGTGGTACTTCTTCAAATATTTGCCATTGAGAGCTCGAGGTAACAATGCCCCTTGTATTGATTCCACCAAATATGAATTTCCGGGAACAACTCTTGTAATTCTAAAAGGACCTTCCCAACTTGGAGACCACTTCCCGAATTTTCTATCTTTTGAACCAATCGGCAGAATCACTTTCCAAACGAGATCACCAACTTAAAAATTCTTCAACTTGACTTTCTTATTGTAAGCCCTTGCCACCCTCAACTTATCTCTCTCTATGGCATTCAAAGCAGCCAAACGTTTATCAGCAACCTCATCAATGTTGTCCATCATCAAGTTATAGAAGTCTATTGCCGATAAATCATTTTGTTTGGCTATTCTCAAAGCATTCAAATTTACTTCCACTGGTAAAACGGCCTCTTGACCATATACTAGCTTATATGGGGTCACCTTCCTAGCACCATGCCTTGAAATTCTATGTGCCCACAAAGCTTCAGACAACAACTCATGCCATCTCCTTGGATTATCTTCAATCTTTTTCTTGATGAGTTTGATTAAAATTTTATTGCTAGACTCAGCTTGTCCATTAGCTTGGGCATAATATGGAGAGGAATTGAGCAACTTTATCTTATAAGATCCGGCAAACTCTTTGACTTGGTGTGACATGAAAAATGAACCTTGATCTGTTGTTAACGTTTGAGGAATACCGAATCTATGAATAATGTGCTCGGTTATGAATTGAATTACCTCTGTATGTGTCATGTTCTTGAGAGGTACTGCTTCAGACCATTTAGTGAAATAATCAGTTGCCACCAATACGAACCGATGCCCCTTTGAGGAAGATGGATGAATTTGCCCAATAAAGTCTAAACCCCATCCTCTGAAAGGCCACGGCTTGATAATAGGATGCAACATAGCAGCAGGAGCCAATTGAATATCACCAAATTTTTGACAAGCTTCGCACCATTTATAATATCTGAAGCAATCATTAATCATAGTCGGCCAATAAAATCCAGCACGTCGCAATAACCATTTCATCTTGGGAGCCGACTGGTGAGTGCCACAAATGCCTTCATGTACCTCTCCCATAGCAACTCTTACCTGGTCCTCATCCAAACACTTTAGAAGAACATCATCGACTGTTCGGCGATAAAGACCATCATCTCTCATTGGATACTTGAAAGCGATACGCCGAACAACCCTGTCCACCCTTTCACTCGGATTGCACGAGTAATCAACAATGGGCTTCCTCCTGTCGGGATTGTCACCTGCACTAGACTTTTTGTTAATGGCCGAATCAGTGGGTTCAGGTTTGGCCTCTCCCATATTGGCAAGACAAGACATCGGTCTTTGAGAGATATGAAACATGCCATGATCAACATGATATCCGGATGCTTGTTGTGCCAATTCATTTGCTTTCCAATTGTCATGTCTAGATATATGAGCAATGCTAAAGCAATCCAAAGTAGAAATTATATCTAGACATCTATCAAGATAAACATTAAGTGATTCGTCCAAACACTGAAAGACTTTGGATATTTGCTGCACCACTAGTAACGAATCACCATAAGCCTCAATATGTGTAACACCTATAGCAAGTAACATCTCTAGACCGAATAACAATGCTTCATATTCGGCTTGATTGTTTGTGCAAAAGTATTCTAAGCAGCATGAGGCTTCAAAAACAGCACCATGAGGATATATATAAACAATACCAACACCTTGGCCATTGCTACAAACTGAACCATCAAAGTATAATCTCCATGGTGCTAATGAAACAAGGTTCATATCAACATCATGCTTGTTATTAATCCGATGTTCAACAATGAAATTAGCAACAATTTGGCCTTTCATGGATTTTAGAGATTCATAAGCCAAATCATATTCAATCAAAGCATAAGCCCACTTGCCAATTCTACCACTAAGAATTGGCCTATGCAACATGTATTTAATGACATCGGTTTGACAAGCTACTACACAAACACTCGGCACTAATTAATGTCTTAGTTTTGTGCAAGCATAATATAAGCATAGACATAATTTCTCAAGAAATGTATACCTTGTCTCTGCGTCCAATAAGCGGCGGCTCAAATAAGTGATGGCATGCTCTTTTCCTTCGGTCTCTTGAGTTAGAACAACACCAATAACTCCTTCCTCTGCTGCAATGTAAAGTCCGAAGGGTTCCCTATGCTTGGGTGCTTTCATCACCGGAGGAGTGCACAAATAATTCTTGATCATATGAAATGCTTCTTGCTGTTTTGCCCCCCAAGTGAAATCAGCATCATTCTTTAACCGAAGGATAGGAGTAAATGCATCAACTTTCCCTGATAGATTAGCTATGAACCTTCTCAAATAATTGACCTTGCCAAGGAACTTTTGCATATCTCTCTTGCATGTTGGAGCCTCCACTTTCTGTATAGCCTCTATCTTTTTGGGATCAATCTCTATACCATCTTCATGAATAATGAAACCCAAAAACTTGCTAGCTGACACGCCGAAAGCACACTTTAAAGGATTCATTTTCAATCCATACTTTTTCATTCTTTCAAAAGCTAAACGCAAATCGGCCAAGTGAGATTCAAAAGCATCCGATTTGACAACAATATCATCAATATAAACTTCAAGTATGACACCAAGTAAATCATGAAAAATCAAATTCATAGCCCTTTGAAATGTGGCGCCAGCATTTTTTAATCCGAATTTCATCACTATCCACTCGAATAAACCAAGGAAACCAGGGCATCGAAAAGTTGTCTTGTACATGTCCTCTTTGGCCATAAAAATTTGATTGTATCTGGCATTACCATCTAGAAAGCTAATAACCTTATGTCCAGAAGCATCATTAATAAGCATATCGGCTATTGGCATAGGATACTCATCTTTGAGTGTAGCCCTATTCAAATCTCTGAAATCAATGCACACCCTCAACTTGCCAGATCCTTTCTTCTCTACTGGGACAATGTTAGAAATCCACTCGGCATACCTGCAAGGTCGAATGAAATTAGCTTCAAGCAGTCGACCGATCTCTTCCTTGATCCGGTCATATGTTTTCGGATTAAATTTTCTGGACGACCGTTTATAAGGTCTAAAACCGACCTTTATAGGAAACCGATGCTCCACTAGCTCTCAGCTTAACCCTGGCATCTCATGATATTCCCATGCAAAGCAACAAACATATTCTTTCAGTAGCTCGATTAACTTAGCCTTACAATCGGCTTTTAAATTTTTGTTTATAAATGTCGGTCGAGTGACTGAACCATCTCCAATATCTACCTCTTCTAACAGATCAGCTGATGTAAAACCTTGTCCATGTTTATCCATGTCATCCAACTCCTCTATAGACTCATACATATCGTTCTCATTGGACCGATACTTTACAAGACGTTTTTGTAACCACTCGGAATTAGGATCCATTTAAACATATCATACCTTGGAGTCGATTGCATCCACTCGGCTTTAAAGAGGCGGGCACAAAACCATTCTTGGTCGCGTTGAGAAAATCAAATTCTGGTAAGTCACGTCCCGTCCAGCAAGTAGTGTTGGGATGCTGCCAATCCACTGATGCATCGGCCAAAGCAACACAGGTCGAGTTATCCGCATGAATAACTTCCACTTCATCATCAACCCACTAAATCAAAAACTGGTGCATAGTGGATGGCACGCACTGGTTTGCATGAACCCAATCGCGGCCTAGTATGACGTTGTAGTTACCTTGCACCTCAGCGACAAAGAATGCAGTAGCCAAAGTTTTACTTCCGACTGTAAGCTCCACATACATTACACCTTTGGCTTCAGTTTTCTCTTTGCCTTCAAACCCGTTGAGCACCATATTGGTCTTGATCAATTCTTCATCAGGCAAACCCAATTTCTTGAAGACCGAATAGGGCATAAGATTTACCACAGCACCACCATCAACAAGCATCCGAGTGAGCGGCGACCCATTGATATGACCTCTGAGATATAATGGTTTCAGACGCGTTACTGGTTCTTTTGGTTTCTTGAATATTGCGTTTTTAGGGCCAAAATCCAGTTGAGCCACCTCCCCTTCTTCGTCTACAGCATGAAACTTAGCAGGTAAGTAATACACCATATTGATATCCATACCTTCATGAACCGGCGTAGACTCATAGTCCAACATATTAGCCTCCTCCTCGAGTGCATCCACAGATTCTGAAATTTGTCCGAGTGAAGGAGAAGTAAGAAGTGTCGCAGACGATGTCATATCTGTTGCATCGTCCTCCTTTGGTGATGTAGGTATTGCTGTGATAAATTTAGAAGTTGCTGTATCTTGTATTTGTTTAGGCCTCCATACTTGTTTTGGTGGAACCATGGGTCGAGTGTCATCGAACAACTTATCCCTTTGTTTCTCGGCCTCCTGTTCTGCCATATCTTGACTCCTTAACCTCTGTAGTTTCCTCTTTTGTGTCTTTGTTAGCCCTGGAGGACACCACTTTGGCTGAGTGTATTTAGGATCTCTCGCCTTTACCTGGTTGGTGCTTGCCTCATGGTCATTAGCCGAGTGTTTTGGCGCGATAGCAAGTATCTGCTCAGTCGGATTGCTATGCACAATCGGCTGTTGTATGGCGAATGTTTCGGTGCCCAAGATAAGTGAGTCGACATCCATTTTCTCCTTGCCTTTTCCCGACTCAACTACTGCAACACTTGGTGATTTAACACGCCATTCTTTTCGACTTTCCAGATACATGAAATTTCCACTCGGGCGCACCTTTTTACTTTGATGGAATCCACTCGGATGGATATCACTCGGATGGAATTTAGTCGGATGGGATCTACTCGGCCACATTTTTTCACTCGGATAGCTTCCACCTGGGTGCATTCTTACACTCGGATAATTTCCATCCGGTCGCATGTTTTGACCAGCCGACCAATAGTTACTGATATTCAGTCGGCCTCTATATGAATAGTCAAGTCGATCCCAAACAGATTGTGTATGCTCTTCTGGAAACGGCACCCTTGGTCCACTCGGTTTCATATACTGACTGAACATATCAGCTGATGGTGACCTTGGTCGCTTCAGATGAGTTGGCCGATTAATGCTAGAACCGACCGACTGGTTGGTGTACTTGGACAGCAACATATCAAAAGTTGGCTTGATCCGCTTGTGTTGTACTTTAACTTCATTCCTTTTCCACTTGCCAATTTCTCGACTCTTGGGCTTGACAAATCTCACACGAGCATTTTCTTGCACTTGCAGTTGCCTCCCGAGTGTAGGATTATTGATGGTGATTTTGATTACTTCCTTGCCATCGGGCTGCTTATCAAGCACAACATGTCTCCCCAAGACCGTGCTGCTTTCCTTGTCTTTCCTGGGCTCACCAATAATGATATTAGTTTTATTAGCAGATTCGGCTACCTCAGGCCGAATGAGTAGCTTCTTCCCCTCCAAATCCATGGTATTCATTGGAAAAGGTTGTTTATCAACTTGCATCTCAAAAAAGTTCAATCGTCCGTCATTAATGGCTGATTGTATCTGTCGTCGAAAAATATTGCAATCGTTAGTAGCATGAGAAAAAGAATTATGATACTTGCAATAAGCATGCCGTTTTAGCTCTTCAAACGGCGGTAAATTATGAGATATTCTAATAATCTTAGGCTGCAGCAAAGCATCAAATATTCTATCACACTTAGCAATGTTAAAAGTAAACTTCATCTCTTCATCACGATTCTTATGAATCGGTTTCAGATCATTGCAAGTAAAGGGTTTTGCCTTACACGGCCAAACAAATTCAGTAGCAAAAACATCACCCTCATCGTCCGAGTGATCACTATCATATTCCACCATATTCAACTTTGGACGATCGGCTTTGTATCTATGCACTTCTTTGAGATCGTTGCTTCGGCTTTCCTAAGCCAAAGCCCTTTGTAAGACTTGGTTGATATTTAAGAACTCATAACCTTCTAGCTTTTCTCTAATGGGAGTTCTCAAACCACTCAGCACTAGGTCTGCCAAGTCTCTCTCGGTTATCACCAAACTAAAACACCGGTTTTTTGTTTCTCTGAATCTCTTGACGTAATCGGAGACCGATTCATCATGCTTCTGTTTAACCGATGTTAGATGTGATAACTTGAGTTCATTGTCGCTGCTATAAAAGTGATCATGAAATTTCTGCTCTAGCTGCGACCAAACCCGAATGGAACCATGTGGTAAAGAAGAAAACCATGAAAATGCAGTACCAGTTAAAGATAAAGGAAACAAACGCATTTTCAACTCATTTAGTGAGCCTGCTTCACCTAGTTGTGCTAAGTATTGACTAACATGCTCCCATGTGGTTTTTGTGCCCTCTCCATTGAACTTAACAAAATCTGGAATCTTATATCCCAGAGGGCATTGGATGGCATCAAAGTACTCGGGGTACGGCTTTTGGTAAATCTGATTCCGAGGTAACTCAACTCCAAAATTCTCTCTAAGCATCTTAGCCATCTCCTCTCTAAGATTAGCTAGACCATCATCCGTAGTGGATGATGAAGCTTGTGGCAGTGACATAGGAAGAGTATGGTTACTAGCTGTAGGTAGGAATTGTGGCATGTATGTCGACCCGTAATTTGGTAGTGGTCGAGTGGTTGTAGCTGTAGGTAGAGTTTGGTTCGGCGTTGCCACCGAACCTGTCATGCTCATAATAGGATTAATGGGCACTAGTAGAAAATAGGGCTATGGTCTAGGCCGGCTCAGCCCATTAGTCCCGGTTCAGTGTAGAACCGGGACCAATGTGGGCATTGGTCCCGGTTCGTGAGCCCAGGGGGCCGGCCGGGCCACGTGGGCCATTGGTCCCGGTTCGTCTGGACCTTTTGGTCCCGGTTGGTGGGACAAACCGGAACCAATGTGCCTCGCTCCTGGCCCACCACCATTGGTCCCGGTTGGTGGCTTGAACCGGGACCAAAGGCTTCCCTTTAGTCCCGGTTCATGTCATCAACCGGGACCAATGAGGTGCCTATATATACCCCCTCGCGCAAGAGCAAAGCACAGTGCTCTATTTTTTCTGGCCAAGGGGGAGAGGGCTTTGTGGTGCTCTAGCTCACCTCCTATGCACATGAGGTGTTCGATGGAATGCCCGAGCCACACTACTTAAGCTTTCTCCTCTCGAAGCTCGACCTCCAAGCTCCATTTTCCTCGAGATTTGTCTAGATTTAGCGGTCCGTCACGCCCCGTCCCCGTCTTCACCGCCGTCGATCACCCGCGCCGATCTCATCACCGACACCACCGTGGTGAGCCTCTTGTTCTTATCTTCTTTCTGAAAGGAAAAATATTCTTACTTGTATGTTTAGATAGATACTTGTATCATTTTCTTACATTTATTATTTGCATCTTATATAGTGCGATGGTTTTGGTATCCGCCCCCGTCGTACCTCGTCCTGTCTATGATTCGGATTTGGTATGTATATTATCTTTATAACTATTGGTTCATTTATTGTTTATGAAAATTATGCCGACCAACGTGACATAGATTTTATTTATCTAGGATGTATGTGAATCGGAAATGCCAATCGACCATATTGTCGAGAGGTTAAATTTAGTTGAAGAAGAAAACAATTTGTTGAAGGAAAAAATAAAAAAAATTGAGGAGGAGAAGATGATATTGGAGTTGCATGTTGCGGATGTCGTCGATGATCACAAGATCAAGATGGATGCAATGCGCTTGAAGATTAGAAAGATTAGAAAATATGCCATTCATACCGAGGCTTGGTATCATTATGCCGTTGGATCAATTGTTACCTTGGTTGCGATTATGATCGCATTTGTTTTCGCATTGAAATGTTTTACATAGTTTCAATGTATGGTTTAATTAATTAGATGCTCTGGAGAGCTATATGTTGTTAGATGAGAACTATGTATGCACTTTGGTTTTAATGTGATGATGAACTTCTATTAATTTGGACACTTAATTATATATAATGCACGCAGATGAACCGGCAATGGATGTACGGTGACAGACACACCCACGAGTACATTAAGGGCATGCATGAGTTTCTCGATGCGGCTGAGGCAAACAAGCAGAATGGTTTTATGTGTTGTCCATGCACTGAATGTGGGAATACGAGGTCTTACTCTAATCGGAAAATCCTTCACTCCCACCTGCTTTACAAGGGTTTCATGCCACACTATAATGTTTGGACGAGGCACGGAGAAATAGGGGTTATGATGGAAGACGGCGAAGAAGAAGAGTACGATGACAACTATGTGCCCCCTGAATACGGTGATGCTGCAACGGGGGGAGCTGGTGAAGATCAAGAGGAACCAGACGATGTGCCCAATGATGCTGCCACGGGTGAAGCTGCTGAAGATCAAGAGGAACCAGACGATGTGCCCGATGATGATGATCTCCGCCGGGTCATTGTCCATGCAAGGACGCAATGCATTAGTCAAAAGGAGAAGCTGAAGTTTGATCGCATGTTAGAGGATCACAAAAAAGGGTTATACCCCAATTGCGAAGATGGCAACACAAAGCTCGGTACCGTACTGGAATTGCTGCAGTGGAAGGCAGAGAATGCTGTGGCTGACAAAGGATTTGAGAAGCTACTGAAAATATTGAAGAAGAAGCTTCCAAAGGATAACGAATTGCCCGACAGTACATACGCAGCAAAGAAGGTCGTATGCCCTCTAGGATTCGAGGTGGAGAAGATACATGCATGCCCTAATGACTGCATCCTCTACCGCGGTGCATACAAGGATCTGAACACATGCCCGGTATGCGGTGCGTTGCGGTATAAGATCAGACGAGATGACCCTGGTGATGTTGACGGCGAGCCCCTCAGGAAGAGGGTTCCTGCGGAGGTGATGTGGTATGCTCCTATAATACCACGGTTGAAATGTCTTTTCAGAAACGAAGAGCATGCCAAGTTGATGCGATGGCACAGTGAGAACCGAAAGAAAGATGGGAAGTTGAGAGCACCCGCTGACGGGTCGCAGTGGAGAAAAATCGAGAGAAAGTACTGGGATGAGTTTGCAAAGGACCCAAGGAATGTATGGTTTGCTTTAAGCGCGGATGGCATTAATCGTTTCGGGGAGCAGAGCAGCAATCACAGCACCTGGCCCGTGACTCTATGTATGTATAACCTTCCTCCTTGGATGTGCATGAAGCAGAAGTTCATTATGATGCCAGTTCTCATCCAAGGCCCTAAGCAACCCGGCAACGAAATTGATGTGTACCTAAGGCCATTAGTTGAAGAACTTTTACAGCTGTGGAATGGAAACGGTGTACGTACATGGGATCAGCACAGACAGGAGGAATTTAACCTTAAGGCATTGCTGTTCGTGACCATCAACGATTGGCCCGCTCTCAGTAACCTTTCAGGACAGACAAACAAAGGATACCACGCATGCACGCACTGTTTAGATGACACTGAAACTATATACCTGGACAAATGCAGGAAGAATGTGTACCTAGGCCATCGTCGATTTCTTCCGACCAACCATCAATGTCGAAAGAAAGGCAAGCATTTCAAAGGCGAGGCAGATCACCGGAAGAAGCCCGCCATGCGCACCGGTGATCACGTGCTTGCTATGGTTAATGCTTTACACTACGTAATCTTTGGAAAGGGTCCCGGTGGACTAGCTATTCCGAATGACGCTGAGGGACACGCACCCATGTGGAAGAAGAAATCTATATTTTGGGACCTACCCTACTGGAAAGACCTAGAGGTCCGCTCCTCAATCGACGTGATGCACGTGACGAAGAACCTTTGCGTGAACCTGCTAGGCTTCTTGGGCGTGTATGGGAAGACAAAAGATACACCTGAGGCACGAGAGGACCTGCAATGTTTGCACGAAAAAGACGGCATGCCTCCGAAGCAGTATAAAGGTCCTGCCAGCTACGCTCTTACGAAAGAAGAGAAAGAAATCTTCTTTGAATGCCTTCTCAGTATGAAGGTGACGACTGGCTTCTCATCGAATATAAAGGGAATAATAAATATGCCAGAGAAAAAGTTTCAGAACCTAAAGTCTCATGACTGCCACGTGATTATGACACAACTGCTTCTGGTTGCATTGAGGAGGCTTCTACCAGAAAACGTTCGATTAGCCATTGTGAAGCTATGTGCATTCCTCAATGCAATCTCTCAGAAGGTGATCGATCCAGAAATCGTACCAAGGCTAAGGAGTGATGTGGCGCAATGTCTTGTCAGTTTCGAGCTGGTGTTCCCACCATCCTTCTTCAATATTATGACGCACGTCCTAGTTCATCTAGTCGACGAGATTGTCATCCTGGGGCCCGTATTTCTACACAATATATTCCCCTTTGAGAGGTTCATGGGAGTCCTAATGAAATATGTCCGTAACCGCGCTAGGCCAGAAGGAAGCATCTCCATGGGCCATCAAACAGAGGATGTTATCGGGTTTTGTGTTGACTTCATTCCTGGCCTTAACAAGATAGGTCTCCCTAAATCGCGGTATGAGGGGAGACTGACTGGAAAAGGCACTCTTGGAAGAGACTCAATAATATGCAGGGACGGATATTCTTGGTCTCAAGCACACTACACAGTTCTACAGAACTCTACCTTGGTGACCCCGTATGTCGATGAACACAAGAACAGTCTGCGCTCCAAACACCCGGAGCAGTGCGACGACTGGATTACATGTGAACACATCAGGACTTTCAGCAGTTGGTTGGAAACACGTCTCAGAGGTGACAACACTATTTGTGATGAGTTGTACTTGTTGTCCAGGGGACCATCTTTGACTGTATTGACTTACAAAGGATACGAGATAAATGGGAATACATTTTACACGATCGCCCAAGATCAAAAGAGCACCAACCAAAACAGCGGTGTCCGCTTTGATGCAGCAACCGAGAGCGGAAAGGACACATATTATGGTTACATAGTGGACATATGGGAACTTGACTACGGACCTGATTTGAAGGTCCCTTTGTTTAAGTGCAAATGGGTCAATCTGTTAGGCGGCGGGGTACAGGTAGACCCACAGTACAGAATGACAACAGTGGATCTGAAAAATCTTGGGTACACTGACGAACCGTTCGTCCTAGCCAATGATGTGGCACAGGTTATCTATGTGAAGGACATGTCTACCAAACCGAGAAAAAGAAAAGATAAGGAAGCGAATACATCATACGATGAGCCAAAGCGCCACATAGTTCTTTCAGGAAAAAGGGACATCCTGGGAGTGGACGGCAAGACAGACATGTCTGAAGATTATGAAAAGTTTCATGAAATTCCTCCCTTCAATGTCAAGGCTGTTCCAAGCATCCTGATAAACAATGAAGATTATCCATGGTTATGGCGTAATAAGCAAATGACACAAGCGAAGAAAAAGTGAAGACTTTCTCCCGCAACTATTATGATGATACCATGCCAAATTTGTAACAGACGAGTATGCTATGCCAACTTTTTCAGAGTTCATTTGAAAACTATGAATTTAGGTCGAATTTTCTCTATAGGTGCATCTATGTTCAAATTTTAACTATTCAAATTTGAAAACTAATGGCACTAACAGAAAGTTTATATTTTTTTCTAAAACTAATGGCACTAACAGAAAGTTTATAATTTTGCTGACCTAAAAGCAAAAAGAATTAAAAATAAAGCAAAAAATAAAAGATGATACCATGCCAACTTTCAACCTTTTCATAGTTCATTTTGAAATGCTTTCCAATTTCAGAGTCATTTAGCTCAAAGAATAAATTAATAGCAAACAGAATGAACTACAAAACTTTTATGAAAATAAAAACAATCAACTAAAATATTATGTTATGATCAACTAAAATAAAACTATAATATTCTTCAATAGCAAAAAGAATATAATTTTTGTGACCTAAAATCAAACTATAAGTATTTAATTGTAAGTATAAATAAAAAATAAATAGCAAAGAAGAAAAAAAATTCTATTTTTATAGTAAAGTTATTCATAAACTAGTGATTCACACAAATTTTATAAAATTCCAATTTAAACTATTCAAAATTTTAAAACTAATGGCACTAACAGAAAGTTTATAATTTTTGTGACCTAAAAGCAAAAAGAAATCACTAAAAAACTATAAGTATTTAGTTGTAAGTATAAATAAAAAATAAATAGAAAAAAAATTCTATTTTTATAGTAAAGTTATTCATAAACTAGTGATTCACACAAATTTTTAAAAATTCAAATTTAAACTATTCAAAATTTAAAACTAATGGCACTAACAGAAAGTTTATAATTTTTGTGACCTAAAAGCAAAAAGAAATCACTAAAAAACTATAAGTATTTAGTTTTATGTAGAAATAAAAAAATAAATAACCAAAAAAATGTAGAAATAAAAAAGAAAAAACAAAAAAAATGCCTCCTACTGGGCCTCCATGGCCTGAATACGACTAGAAACCCTACATGGGCCAGGATTCAGGCCCGCAGAAGGCCCAATAGGCCCACAGGCAGTAGCAAGTTTAGGCCCGAAAGCCTGCATTAGAGAGGAGCTCGAATGGGTAGGAACACCAGCGCTTATAAACCAGTGCCGGCGCCCTTCAGCTAGCGATGTGGGACTAAACTTTTGGGCTCGGGGCAGCAAAGGCCCTTGGTCCCGGTTGGTGGCACCAACCGGGACTAAAGGGGGCATTGGTCACGGTTCGTGAAACCAACCGTG
>NC_057809.1:5857618-5867302 GCF_018294505.1 Triticum aestivum | reverse complement strand
GTGACCAATGCCCCCCTTTAGTCCCGGTTGGTGCCACCAACCGGGACCAAAGGCTGCCGCTTCCCGCCCTTTGGGCTGCTGAAAATTGGCCTTTGGTCCCGGTTGGTTTCACGAACCGGGACCAATGCTCTGGCTATATAAGCCAACACTTGTGAAATTCTCGATTCAGTTCGATCGATCTCCTCGTCCTCTCCTCCGACGACACCGCCAGGCTGCTCCTCGTCCTCGTCGCCGTCGAGCCCTCCGTGAGCCTGCACCGTCCTCGTCATCGGCATCCCTGAGCCCGCCGCCCTCGTCCCCGTCGCCGCGTGCCTCCCCAAGCCTGCCTCCTTGTCCCCGGCCGTCACTGCATGCCGCCCGGCCCGAGGCTGCCGTCCCCGTCACCGCGTGCCGCCCCGAGCCCGCCGTCCTCGTTGCCGGGCTCCAGCCGTCGCCGCCCCCCTCAAAGTGAGCCCCCCTCTCGAGTGCCACTCTTGCGCCCGAGCGCCCTTGCTCCGCCCCTGCTCCATGGTCGCCGCCGGCCCCGATGCATTCAAGAGTAGAAGGAGAGGAGAAGTAGAGGAGAGGAGAAGTGGAGCAGCAGCAACGCGCTGTCCAGTTTTCTGAATTTTTTGGAATTTCTGAATTTTTTTGTCCATATAGAAGGTGTTTGATGAAATGCTAGATGGCTTTGGGCATTTTTGGAATTTTAAAAAAAATTGTGGTGAGGTACTGATGCAAGACAAAGGCGATGGCAAAATTTCAGAATTTTTGGAGAGGTTTAGAATAGGTTTTCAACAAGTTATTTGAATGAAATTTGAAAATTTTGAACTATGGATCAGAATATGCTAAATATGTCAAAAATGTTTTTTTATATGATGTTTTTTTTCATATATGTATTCATTTTTTTATTTAGGTTGTTAATTAGTAGATATCGATTTTAGGTTAGTGTAGAGGAAAAAGTAAAATAAGGAAAAGGAAGAAAAGAGGAAGAAGGAAGAAGATGAAGAAGAAAAGGAAGGAGTGGAAAAAGGAAAATAAGAATAGAAAGACTTTTTTTTTCTTTGATCTTCTCCTCTATTTTGTTCATGGATATATGCTAAAGAAAACGAGGGGGTGATAGATGATAATGAGGGGTCGAGAGTGGGACGAGAGGTCGAGAGGTGTCGAGGGGAGAAAAAATATGTTATCAGGGACGAGGGTCATCGAGGGGTCGAGAGAGGGACGAGGGGTCGAGAGAACTAAATAAGAAGAAGAAGAGGAGAGGAAGACGAGGAGAAATAAATAAGAAGAAGAAAAAAGAAGAAAAAGAAGAGGAGAAGAAGAAAGGAATAGTGGAGAAGAAGAGAAAATAGAATATATTCTATTTTCTCTTCTTCTCCACTATTCCTTTCTTCTGCTCCTCTTTTTTTTCTTATTTTTTTTCTTCGACACGTGGGGGGGGGTCGAGAACGTCGTACATTCCTGAGAGAGGCGAGGAAGAAGGGGAAGAAGAGGGAGAAGAAGAGGAGAGGAAGAAGAGGAAGTCTTCTCCTCTATTCTTTCTATCAGTTTTTCAATCAATTGGCCCTCGATAAAACAACAGTCGCCTGCTACTGTCTGTAAGTAGTACTACTTCTGTCATTAAGTTTCTCTATATAGCTTAGCTCTTTCATTGCATGTATTTATAATCATCCTCACTATGTTATGCATATTGAAGATCGCCGAATTAAAGAAAAGACAAGTCGATGATATTGGGTTCATTAACACATATCTCATAGATGCAACTCAGGTTAAACTTCATGCCGCAGCTACCGAGGCCAGCTTGCTACGATCGTTCGTAATAAATCAAAACAAAGATATAATACTCTTTCCTTACAACTTCAGGTGAGTGTTACTGTCTTGTGCGTATTCGGTTTCCCTTATATATTAGTCAAGGTTATAGTAATGTAATTCATGAGTTATGCATGTGTGTGCAGTTTCCACTTTATTCTCCTAGAGATTAAGCTTGAGCAGGGAGTAGTAACCGTCTTGGACTCTAAACGAAAAGATCCCAAGGAGTATGCGGACATGACTGAAATCCTCAAGAAGTAAGTTAAATCGATCATTATCCACCATATCAGCAACTTTGTTCATTTCCTGATATTAAGTAATTATTTTCTTTGTCCGGCAGGGTTTGGAGAAAATTCACCAAAACAGTTCCGGGACTGCCGAAGGAGCTGGAATTTAGACACCCGAAAGTAAGTACTATAGTAGCATGTTCCGCGCATCTCCTAGTGATTCAAGCGCTAGTTTCATCAATACCATTTAGCATTCTTGCTTATCAGTTTGATTGACCTCTATTTCTTGTAAAGTGGTTGTGGCAGGAACAAGGGAATGATTTCTGTGGATACTACATCTGCGAGTCCATCCGCCACACGACCTGTGAGCGGGGCGGGTACTCTAACGAACAATATGAAGTACGTAAATAACTACATTCACAATTTATTTTATTACCATCATTTGTGTTGAGTTTCATTCATTTATATATATACGTATTGACCCCCTTCTTCAAATTAGATGTTTCGGAAGCGGGATGAACTCCTAGCACTAGCTCGCATGCGAGCAATTCAAGAGGAATTGGAGGTATTCTTTCTTGACCACGTGATCCCTGAAGACGGAGAATTCTATGTGGACCCTGTGTCCGTATGACTATATTTGTAAGAGATAATTATTGTATATATGTAGCCGGTAGTGTCAGATAGATATACGAGAACTTGTTGTTCGACCAATCTCTCGGAGAAGGAGAGGTGGTCGATATCACTTCTCTCTGTATATATGCATAGATGTTCATGATGATCTTCTGTTTCCTTCGTTTGCTTACTAGCTAGCTAGCGTGTCTAGTCCTCTCTATATACGTATGTATAGTACGTAGCGTCGACCAAGCACAGACATAACAGAGGACACTTCTCTCTATTAATTATAACTAGCTAACACAATATATGAAACACCTAAATTAACCCCCCAAAACCCCCAACCCCCCCCCCCTTTCAAAAAAAAAAACAAAAACCCCAGCCACAGAAGTGCTAACGCGTGGATGCCTATTGGTCCTGGTTGGTGCCACCAACTGGGACCAAAGGGTCTCCTGACTGGGCTCTGCGCACTGCCCACGTGGAGGGCCTTTAGTCCCGGTTCTGGATTGAACCGGGACTAAAGGGGGGAGGTATTAGTACCGACACTTTAGTCCCGGTTCCGGAACCGGGACTAAAGGCCCTTACGAACCGGGACTATAGGCCCTTTTTCTACCAGTGGGGTGTAGCCACAATCTGATTTGTTTAGGTATGATAATAAGTCATCGGCACGGGAGGCGCCGATGCAATAGGTAAAGCCAGATTAGGGTTTTGCACACTAGCAGCTACACCATTATTACCACTAGATGACTGAGATATATTCTTCTGAGCATTAGTATTTTCTATAAAAGTTTGATAGACTAGATTGTTACCATCAGCAATACGACTTTCAATCTCAGCCCACTGCTCAGGAGAAAAGGCAGTACTTACAGAGGGTTTAACCCGTTCAGTTTGAAGAGGAGGGAACTTGATTTCTTCAATCGGAGTGATGTTGCCTTGGCGATCTTTCTTGAATTTTGCAAGGAACTCCTGCAGGTCCTTCTCCTCGCGCGCCTTCTTGTACTCCTCATAGACTTGGCGATGATCGGCCGATATCTCATCAAGACTGGGCTTAATGATGTTATCGGCGCCTACCTTAGATGGCTTGGGAAGATCGGACATGGTGGATGATGATGATTGATCTTCGTTCCCCAGCGGAGTCGCCAAAAAGTGTGTTGACACACGAACACATCATGTGTACCCTCGACGCCGGGGGTGATGCACCGCAGCTCACATCGAAGGAGACCCGACCGACAGCGCGATACGCAAGACAGTCGACGAGCGCTTTTGCAGACCCGAAAACCCCACACCCCCGGGAGGGACCCCGTCAGGGAGCGCGGTGGCTATGGGCTGCCCTAGGTCGACTCGCTCGCCCCTAGAGCCTCGGGATTCGCAGCTCTCAAACACGAAGAATAGTGAAGAACGAGATAGAAAAAACGGTGGAGAGATAAAACGTAAATGAAAAAGTAGTATATTGATTTGTTCGATTGTGTGTTGTTCAATCGGCCGTCACCCCCAACATATATAAGAGGCGGCTGGACTTTCAATACAAGTAAAGGATTCATCTAGGCTTTCCTTACAAGAAATATTATATCAATTCACGTCCTAGAGTCCTAATTCTATTCCAACTTGGATTCAGTCTGAATCTGGCCCAAACTCTGTCTTCCTTCTTGCACGGGCCGCCAGGCTTGCATATGATCTCCGATTGAGACGGCCCAAATATCAAACTTGTGCGCCTTGATGATACGAACAACTCTCATGTTGATCACTTTTTCAAATGAGGCCATCTTGAATACTTTTCAAGGTCATCTTTATCTTCCAGTTGGACTCGGTCTTGCAGTAGACTGGATTATCTGAGTCTCGTAGTGAATTTGTAGGCTATATATTATCTCTGATGATGATGACTCCAAAATCAAAGTTTACCGTCTTGATGATACGCACAACTTTTGTATTGAACACTTCTTCATCCAAGGTCATTTTGATAAACTTTCGAGCACATGTTCAATTTCACTCGGACTTGTGCTCATCCACTCGGATATTAGATACTTTCACTCGGATCATCCGATTGGACTTTTTCACTCGGAAGACAACCTTTCACTCAGATGACTATATTTCCACTCGGATGACTATATTTCCACTCGGAAGGCACTATCTTATTCAATCGGCAAGTTTTCGTCCCGATGGTAATCTTTTCACTCGGAATATTTTCACCTGGACGACAATTTCACTCGGATGATCATATTTTCACTCGGATGACTATATTTCCACTTGAATAATAATAAGTTCATCCGGTCAGCAAACTTTCACTCGACCGGGAAATTTTCACTCGACCGTAAACTTTCACTCGGATGGTAAACTTTTCACTCGGATTTCCGACTGAACACATAGCCCGATCTTGATTTGTCTCTCCAGGCCTCATACGATCTCGGATTGAGACGAATTATATATGAGAATCGATCGGCTCGACGAGACGAAACTTTTCTGTGTTGAAGGTTTTTTGATTCAAGGCCGTCTTGATGGCCGAATTACTCACGCAACCTATCAGACAAGTGTCTGGCACCTCGCGCCATATTTCCGTTGAGGTTCGGTCTGGAGTATATTGCCTCTAACTTTTGCATATGAACTCGGATTGAGATGATTTATATATCAAAATCGATTGCCTCGACGAGAAGAAGACAATTCATTAACAGTGCTCCTTCATCCGAGGTCATCTTGAAGACGTGATTGGCCAAAAACCACTCGGAACATTGAATTATGCCACTCGGAGTATAGTTTCGGTCCGTAAGATAAAGTCGAATGAATATAACCGAAACATCAAAGTGGTTCCACTCGGCGACGTGAATATTTTTATGCTGAAAACTCGTTCACTCGAGACCATCTTCATTGCAATATGTATCTTGCCAAAATCAGGTGTCAACAGGTAAAAGACTGAAAAACAACAAATGATGTCAGAACATGTTGGAAATTGATGACATCGCTTTGAATGTTGCATACTGAACACAAAAGAAGTCCAGAGTTCAAATAAGTTTAAAAAACATTGAAGTGCCCGTGTAACAGATGAGTTCTCGTCCGAAACCCTGATACTCCGAAAGAGATTGTTCAGTTTGTACACGAAGTGCGTCCAGTTTTTGTCGTGACCCTTTCTACTCTTTCGCACATGCTATGCGGGTGAAATGATGATACCATGGTAAATTTCAACATTTTCACAGTTCATTTTGTGGTGATTTTTAATTTCACGGTCATTTAGCTCTTTAAACAATTCGGTAAATGACTGAAAAATAGCGAATGATGTCAGAAGATATGTTGGAAATTGATGATGTCGCTTTGAATGCTGCATACTGAACACAAGAAGCCCGGAGTTCAAATAAGTTATTAAAAATAAAAAAGAGGTGCAATGCTGGTTAATTTGCTTCAAGCCTTTTGGAATAGTGTAGACTGCACTGCACATAGCTCAGTGCAATCTATACTATTCCAAAAGGCTTGAAGCTAAGCAACGTGCAGGTGAGAATTGCGCCTCTTCGTCATTGTCTCTGCACTCACGGCTTATAAACCGCTCATACTGCCTCTCTCTTGGTGAGGTGGGACTAAAAATCAATTCACTAAGAAACTCTAGCCTGACCACAGCCGCACTGGCCTCATTAGTACTGGTTCATGGCATGAACCGCTACTAAAGGTTGCCCACAAACCAGTACTAATGATGTCTGCCCGCCTAGTCGTTGAACCAGCACTAATGTTCACTAATACTAATGTTCACATTAGTGCCGGCTCAAATTCAAACCGGCACTAATATGCTTCACATTTAACCCTTTTTCTACTAGTGTAAACAATTATATCTCGACAATAATCTTCTCTGGAAACCTAGATAGTTTGTTATAAAATAAAACTGGACCTGATCACCAGCGTAGTTGCATGTTTTAATTGATTCTCCTGACTGATTCTTTTGTTAAGGAACACAAATATTTGATCCGTGCCATCCAACATACAAAGCTGACTGCATAAGAACCTTGTGTGTATGCAACATGCAGAGTGAGATCAACAAAACAAAAGAGATGCTGGACAATTATAAATGGTTATCAATTGGATCCGATCTGCACACGTAGGAAATTAAACATACATCCTATAAATGGCATCTGATTTTTTTGAGCAACTCTAGCGCCGGCGAAAAGCAACTGCTTGGCCTGCCTCCACTCCCTAAGGGCATCTCCAGCCGTTGGCCCCCCAGGGGACGCCTAAAATCGCCGCCTGGGGGTAAGCCGGCGCAAAAAATGGGCCTGGGACAAGTTGGTCCCCAGCCGCCGGCCCCAGGGCCGCCCCCAGGCACGATTAAATAAATAAAAAAGTATAGCAAATTTCGGCACAGTTCAGCGAAGTTCGGCTAAACACGACAAATTTCGGCCAACTTGGGCATATATTTGGACAAAGGTCGCCGATTTTCATTACATAGCAAATATACAATAAATTAATCTAAAAGAAACTTGTTGAACACCGAGTAGTCGCAGTCGTCGCTGCCATCCTCGTCGTCGGCCTTCTCCTCCTTGACGCGGGCGCCCCTGCTGGACCCGGCATCGCCATGGCGGACTGGTGGCGGTGGCGGCGGCGACGTGTCGTCGTCGTCGCTGTCGTCGATGACGACGACTTCTCCTTCGTTGCGGCCCCGGCGGCGCCCCGCGAAGCGCTGCAGGGCGGCGCACTGGCGCTCCATCGTCATCTTGAGGGAGTCCTGGCGTGCCCATTCAAGGGCCGCATCGTCGTCGCGCTCGACCTTGTCGTGCTCCGTCTTCACGGCGGCGAGCCCCGGCTCCGTCTTTGGGCAGTGCGCCAGCTCCGAGTCAATAAAGCATGGGTTAGTTGAGGCGGTTTTAAGACAAATTTGTGGGAAAAACAAAATATGAGAGAAAAAAAAATCAAAATAAGGAGGAGGCATAAGGAGGTTGGACTAAGGAAAAACTTAAGACGGAGCGTTGTGTTCTTTATAAATAGTAGAGATGGTAATAAGTTAATAAAACAATAGGACAGTTGAGGTGTTTGTTCGGTAAAATTAGTGGGGAAAATAATCAAAGATGGGGGAGAGATAAACCGAAATAGGCACGAGGATGTAGAAAGGTTAAATGAAGGACAAACTTAATACAGAACCTTCATTCTTTTGGATAGTATATACAGAGATAGGTAAAATAATAAGTATATCAAATATTTTCTTCATATATGAAATGTTACCAAGAGCACTTATAGTATTACCTTAGAATTTTCTTCAAACATTCCGTGATGTCAACATTGACTTCTATATGGTCATCGTCTCTTGATTAGCATTATTTTGCTCACCCACACTGATCTCTGTGATACTATCAACTCATCTAATCATTTTCTCATCTCTTATTTCTCATCACCGGATATAGTAGATCTGAAATTTAGAAGAGACAAGTACTAATTAAAAACTTAACACAAGGTCTTACGAAAAAATTCTAGGGCAGAAGATAAGACCAAATCAATAAGACATAAGCTACCTTATTTGAAAACAGCGATGGTGTGTATGGCAAGGAGCCAAGGACCGAGATAGCCTGTGCGCAGTGGGCATTCTGCTTCCACCGGCGAGCGGCGGCCGCCGGCCAGCGCTCAGCGCTCGGTAGCTCAGGCGACTTTACGAATCGCGATTAGTGGAGATAGAGACGAGGACCGGCAATCCATACACAAACGTAGATCCATCGGATGGATCGATAATGCGTGTGTAATGTATGGTTAGACTGCCGAAGAAGCTACAGGAAGTTCCACGAAGCCCGGTTTGCATCTTTCTTCGCCACACACAGCAAGGCCCAGATCGCTAACGTATGTACGTATATGTATGCAGACCAGGTAGGAGGGAGCCCCAAGATATTGGGAGAACGTTTTACTCTCGTCCCTCGCGGCTGGAACCCTAGCCGCCGCCAGGGGAGGCCGATCTTCCAACACCGCTCTCCTGCGGCTCCCCTCCGCCGGCGACCTCGGTCGTCGGTGGTGAGGGGGGTCGCCGGATCCACGCGGGTTGATCGTTTTTTACTCTCTCGTAGTCTAGGTTTTTAGGTTGTTCATCGTCTTTACTTCGGCGGCGACGATGACAACGCTGAATAAAGATTTTTCGGATCCTTCCCTGACAAGTCCATCAGTCCTAAGGTTGGGGATGGATTTGGAAACCAGTCTGTTCAAGTAAGGATGGCATGGCGGTGGCGGCATCCTCATGGTGGACCTGTGTCCTCGGGCTCCGCCGTTGCGACGGCATTTGCTCCAGCGTCGACGAGGAGTTTGGGAGGTAGTCCAGGAGCGGATGCATATTCTGGTCTGCATCGACGGCATCTGGAAGACGGAGCATGTGCTGGGCTCGTGGTTCATGGATGGCAGATATGGTTTCCTCCTTCGGGGTTTTAGTCGTGGTGGGGTGCCAGATCTGGAGTTCGGTGGCGTGTCCGGGGTGTTGCCCCGGTCTGATTCGTTCAACGGTAAGGACTTACCTTTTGGTGAGCCACCTTGGAGGTCCGCAAAGCTGCATATCAGAGATGGAGCCGCGTCGAGCTCGGGTGAGAAGATGATTCGTCATTCTTTTCTTCGGTGGCTGCTGGGGTGGTGCCAGAGACAGGTGATGGGCGTTGGTGTCAAGCTCAGAGATATTCTGCTATCTTTTCAGTTTTGTCATGTCGATCACGTGACTTGTACTTTGTTCTTTATGATATGAATGAGACACGTATTACCATGCAAAAAAAAGATATTGGGAGAACAACTAGTTAACGAGTGCTTCTTCGGGAGCGTCGCAACGATCAGCGTCACTTGGCACGCCCTTAGCCATTCACCACGTGTCGCGCTTTGGATGCTCCCTTCGGATTTCGTTTTTTTATTTTTCCGCACGCGCTTTCGGCTTTCTAAACGGTTTTTTTGCATGCGAAAAAATAAAAAAAATAAAATTCGATGGAAGCGTCCTGAGCGTGATACGTGACGAATGGCTGAGAGAGCGCCAAATGACGTTGATCGTTGCGAGGCTCCCGAAGAAGCGCTCGTTAACTAGTTGCTGCCCCCTCCCCCCTCCCCCCGTGACTTGTACTTTGTTCTTTATGAT
>NC_057809.1:5854100-5857214 GCF_018294505.1 Triticum aestivum | reverse complement strand
CGAATGAGACACGTATTATCATGCAAAAAAGATATTGGGAGAACAACTAGTTAACGAGAGCGTCGCAACGATCAGCGCCACTTGGCGCGCTCTCAGCCATTCACCACGTGTCGCGCTCTGGACGCTCCCTTCGGATTTCGTTATTTTTTTCATTTTTCCGCACGGGCTTTCGGCTTTCTAAACGGGTTTTTTGCATGCGGAAAAATAAAAAAACAAAATCCGAAAGAAACGTCCAGAGCGCGACACGTGGCGAATGGCTGAGAGAGCGTCAAATGGCGTTGATCGTTGCGAGGCTCCCGAAGAAGTGCTCGTTAAATAGTTGCTGCCAAGGTTTTGGATCCCAAGCAGTATTTTTTCCTCGAGGGGCAGCGAAATTCATGGTTACCATGGTAACCAAGAAATACCGAGAAAAATTTGGACGAAATTTAAAATCAAATTTTGAATTCAAATATTTCTAAGTTGATATAGATAGAATTTTAACTTCATGAGATCAGTCGCCTAGCGTGGTGGCTGTTCACGCGCACCAACCGCTGCAGCTAACTCTCAGATCTCGTGTTCGATACCTGGCCACTTACAGAATTTCACGACTTTTAATTATTTTTTTCATTCCAAAAAAGAAAGAAAAATGAGAGGGCGAAAGACTCGAACCCGCGACTCGCAGATCCAGAACGCATGCCTTTGCCAATACGTCATCACAAATTCAGTTGCTACATCAGAGATGCCGTGTATTTAACTGAGTCAGCCTTTGAATTCAAAATTTTCAAAAAATCTCGATTTTTTTTTGCTCGGTATGACTGTTTTCTGTGGGGTAGCGGTAACCGCTCGGGATCACGAAATTCCGAGCGGTACCCAAAACAGTGGTCCCAACTTAGATGTTGCAGCAAATGCTATACACTACACCATTGTCATGTGAACTTAGAGGCAAACATGTGGAACCCATGTTAGAGGCAATGCCGCCTCTTAGAGTGAAACTGAATACACATGCTTCGGTATTAGGAGATGAAGTTGGAACAGGCATGGTACTTAGAGATTATGATGGTTCTGTTATCTTTAGCTCCTGCCGATGCATAACTTCATGTGATGACGTGTTAGAAGCTGAACTTCTTGCATTAAAGGAAGAAATTTCTTTGGCACTGCAATGGAGTAGTCTACCCATTGATGTGGAAACAGATTGTATGGAGGCTGTCAGGATGATCAAGGAAGGACATAGGAACAAGTCTAAGTATGCTTTCATTGTTAGAGGGATAATTAGTAGTATGGGAGAAAGGAGTTCTTGCGTTGCTCATGCTCGTCGAAGCTGTAATAATGTCAGCCATGCTTGGCTAATTTTGGTAGGGTGTACCGCCGGACTATGGTTTGGGTAGGCTCTGGACCAAATGAGGTCATTGAACTTGCAGAACAAGATTGTAGCATTTAAACTCTGAGTAATGAAAGAATTTATTCGGAAAAAAAGAGGCAATGCCGCCTCAACACACCGGTGATGCCCTTAGAATCTTAGCAAATGCCATGGACCGAGAGCTCCCTCCCATTTGCTATTTTTCTCTGGACCCTGCCGATTGATTCATTTTTATTGGGAAAATACTCCCATATTGTAATGATTGGTCGTTATACTGGGTTATCTATAGTTTATTGGCAGAATGGGCTTATGATGTACTTCCTCCGTTTCAAAATAAATGACTCGACTTTATACTAACTTTGTACAAAGTTGAGTCATCTATTTTAAAACGGAGGGAGTAGAACATGTTGTCGCAACTTCCGCTCTTTCCGTCCACTGTGCTGGCGATGATGGGCAAGGTATTGACAAGGAATTAGTTACTTTTAATTATTAATCAACATAAGTTTTCAAACTATGCCTTGACAGAAAATGGTCCATGACAAGGTTCGACTTGGGTATTGGAAGTCGATGACTATGCAGAACAAGAAGGATGCATAGTTCTCTCTTGATATCAAAGTTTTAAATAGCGCGCTAAGCATCTTAGCGCCAGACCTCTTTCAAATGCTATAGCGTGCTATATCGGAGCTATAGCGCGCTATTTAAAATGTTTGTTCATTTGTTTGGACCAAAGTCTCTTAGCGCAAGACCTTTTGTAAACGCTATAGCGTGCTATAGCGGAGCTATAGCGGGCTATTTGAAACAGTGCTTGATATACACATATGAACATAGCAATTCAGAAAACAGAACATAAAACATTAATTCGGCGGGAATTAATCTGGACCGTTCAAAGAAACACTAATCCATTTCCCTGGTTACAATCGAACGGTATTTGGAACACTCTCTTCTTCTGATCCCCACCACGACTCCACAGCCGAGACCTCCGGCATGGCGCCTCCACGCGGCAAGGCCGTCGATTTCACGGGGCGTGCCGCCTGACATGTCCTCTCCTCCCCCGTCCCGGCGCTGCTGACCCATCCCACGACCACGAGGGAGCTCCAGCGAGGCCGCTCGGGTGGTGCATTGGACGGTCGCCGACCTCGCGTAACCCCGGGGCCGCACGGCTCCGAGCACCCGGCGACCTCGGCGTACCGCAGGAGGGGACCCGACCCACAGGCGAAGGTGCGTTCATCTCTCTTCATTCCGGACGGAACTGCTCGTATTTCATCCCCTTCTCTGTATGGAGCACGACGGCCCACTAGCTGCCGTCTCTGAATTTCCATCCCCTTCTCTTCCGCAGATGAATGTGTTTAATGCAACCAGCCGCTGCTCTGTTTTCCACGCATTTGCATTTGTCCTGTTTGCTGAAATGCCTAGCTTCTAGTACTTTGCAGATTCGATACACTGTCACTCCCTAATGGATTAGAATGGTACCGTGTAAAGTAGCATGTCTGAAACAACCAGGTTCCCTTTGGTAATCGAGAGTAACCTTTTACTCAGCCATATCCCAGGCAACTTTGGAACATCATCCAAGCTAGTTGTGAGGATTTTGCACAGTCAACTGGTAGAGGTTCAGTTAAACGGTCTTTGACTGCCAATGTTATCATTTCTGTTAGCCCTCTGTGTAAGAGGATGATTTGCCCACATAAATTGCTTTGTAAAGCTAAGCTTTCCTTTAAAATTAAAAATTGCTTTGTTCCTGTTTTTGTTTTGAAAAGCATTTTAACAAAAGACAATTTATT
>NC_057809.1:5837909-5853916 GCF_018294505.1 Triticum aestivum | reverse complement strand
CAATTCCCGTCAGATATGATACTATTGATCGCTTATTTGTGAGTTGCTCGGTTGCTAAGTTGATCTGAACCATTTTGTAATATGTCTTTAACCTGAACCTATCGATACTGTTTATGACTTATTGAGCTCTTGCTGCCTACATAGAGGAACCAAGATAAATTTTTTTATTGCGGCGGGGTTGGCTGCTGTATGGACGATTTGAGGATACAGGAATGATGCATGTTTTGGGAGCACAAAGGTCTCTGATACTTTTGTGTTGATTCATGTGATTGTTTACTGGTTAAGCTCATGGTCAGTTCTGCAGACAAGCTAGGAAACATGGAGCACAAAGGGAGCCCCAGAGAGGCTGCCTTCCGCCTCCATCCATGCAGTGCGTTCGAGACCCACCGACCACGGCATAACACCGGCGCGGCACGGCTCCGAGCATCCATGCAGTTTACCCCAAGCGCACGCCGGGCGGCCCGGAGGTCCCTGGGACGGTGCGTTCCCCCTCTCTCTCTCTTTCTTTCCGGTGGAACTATTCGTATTACATCCCGTTCTCTGAATGGAGTTACGGCATGCTAGCTACCTTTTCTGAATGGTATTGTCTCTCAATTTCCATCCCCTTCTCTTCTATGGATGTGGTGCAGGGTCCAACAATGGAGGAGATGAATCAATCAAATGGAGCCAGCCGCTGCTATGGTGTTTACCATGTACTTGCCCTGTTTGCTGAAATGCCTAGCCTCTACATTGTAGATCAGAAATTAGATACACTGACACTCCCTAATGTGTCAGAATGGTATTGGGTAAACTAATCATTTCTGAAACAACCAGCTTCTTACAAAGGTATTGGTAGTCGAGTCTGCCAATGCCCAAATCAGAAATAGCCAGGCTTTGGAAAGTTTGGTGGATTGATCATAAACCTTTTGCTCAATCTTATCCTCAATTCTTTGGAAAGTGTCTCTGCTATTGAAATTCTTACAAATGGCTGGGAATAGGTGTAATTTACCCTTTTGGGAGGAGTTAAAAGCACCAGGAGTCCTAGAACTTGCTCTCAATGTGATGCTTTAGTCCTAGAACTTGAAATTTGACCCTACCCAGTCCCTGAACTTGTTCAAGATGTGCAAATCTAGTCCTGGCGAATCAGAGCCTGCCATGTGGACGCGTGGGTGCGCACCTGGTCAGCGTGTCGCATTTTGCAAAGAGCCCCCTGGCGTTGCTCCGAATCAACCCGCACTACCAGCACGGGAGCACCTGAATTTATTAACCTCATTTATTCTGTTGAGGGGGAGGAACTCCTGTAGCTCAAGCGCAGACATGCAAACTGTCTCTAATTCTTTTTCCTGAACTTAAGCATGTGCTCTCTGATCCTGAGATAGCATTGTTGCCTCTTGCCTTATCATGCACCCTTTTAGTTAAACAGACGTGCAAACAAAATATTCACTCAGGCAAACATCAATAAATATGATATGCTAGCAGAAATAATTCTTTAGCAAATCCTCTAGATTTTTCAGATACGTGCTTGCTTATTTGTTCAATCAATAATCAAGTATATAAGCTAGCAGGTACTGTTCTAAAAACAATTTCCTACATGAACGAGCTTGTGTAGCTAACTATACAACCCTATACAAACTCTACTGAATGTGTATATGACAGGTTTCCATTTGCGACGACATGCAAAGGTTAAATGGCCTGAACCTGATTCATGTTGCATATATATCCTCCACTGACATTATGTACTTTGCTGCTACAATGTACACTAACCATGACATTTCTTGCTCTGTTATTGTTAGAATTACAATCTGACTACTTCCCCCTAATCATCTTTCATAATCCGACATGAGCATAATCCCACACTGAATGGTTTTGTAACTGCTACAGTGCTAATTGTTGTCTCACACACTGGAATAGATTACAGTATGACCCACTTGACCAAAGATTTATTCCTGCACTACTTTGGTGCTTCTGATCCCCTATCCTTTTATCGAACTTCTAATTCTTCTTTCCTATCTGCATCTAGATTGTTTCATGGTGGCATTTTAATTCATAGAGCAGGTTTTTCTCTAGCAGGTAGTGTTCTAGGAAATGAGCTTGTGTAGCTGACTATGCAACTCTATACAAAGTTTACTGAATATGTATATGACAGGTTTTCATTTGTGACGACCTGCAAGGGTTAAATGACCTGAACCTGATTCATGATGCATATATATCCTTCCCTGGCACTATCATATATACACTAACCATGACATTTCTTCCTCTATTCTGGTCAGAACTACAATCTGATTACTACCCCCTAATCATCTTTCATAATCCCACAATGAATGGTTTTGTAACTGCTACTGTTTTAACATGATAAAATGGAAAGCTCCTAACTGTTGTCTCACACACTGGTATAGATTACAGTATGACACACACTTTTGTACTTCTGATCCACCATACTTTTTATCAAAATCTGAATACTTCCTTTCCATCTGCAGCTAGATTATTTCATGGTAGCATTTAAATTCATAGAGCAGATTTTTCTGTAACATGAGAATCTGATAAGAATAGAGACTAACCCAGAAACAAATCAATGATTAACATAACTGAATCTAAATCCTATAGCAGTAAGTCTAAAATTTCTTTGACTAAATATTGCAGAACCGATCAGGATCACAAAGAGTTACAGAATGGAGAAGATCACATCCCCATTAACAAAAACCAAGGATTCACCTATCACCACCTGGGCTCGCAATGCAAACACGCAAGGAAACAAATCATATTCCCATCAACAAGTTTTTCATGAAACATTCCTTAAAGAAATAGTTTATCAAGAAACATCTCAGGTACTGACATAGATTAATCCTATCCCCCAAATGAAGCCAAATCCTTTCTGAGTTCAGATAGTAGATAGAGAACCTTGGTAACCAACAACATACTCATAACGCATCCAACACTAGACAGAAAGCAGCAACATAGTAAACTGCCATAGGCAAGGGCAAGTCTGACCCTTCTTCAGGTCGCTACTCTTCAGGTTCCAAGATGCTCAACCATCCGCAGCTGAGCATAGACGGGGCGCTGGCAAAACAGACGATGAACAGGGTAAAGCCTTCCATCAAACAACAGTGCCCAAACTCTATGAGATCAAAGAGGGAACTCTCTCAGCACCAGCCACCCCAGTAGACGGAGCCAGGCGGCCCATCTTGGCAAGGACCGCCCGGATCAGCTCTCGCTCCGAGGCTGGACTCCGAGGACGCTTGCATTGGATCCATTCATGACCCCGTCCCCTCCAGCTGACGCCGCTTTGCGGGAGGGCCTGGGGATCTCATCGGACTGGTGACCGAGTCGCCACCTGACGAGCAGGAGCTGGATCCGGAATCACTCCACGAAACCATGGATGGGGCGGCTTGCTGGACGGCGGCGACGAGCTGCGGGCTTGAGCAGAGAGGAGAGCAGAGCAAAAACAGAGAGGGAGTGAGTGCGGGGCTGTCTGGATCGGAGGGCAGACCGTGGTCTCGTAAAAAATTAATTCAGGTGCTTTCGTGTCCTGCGGGTTGATTCGAACCAACGGCAGGGGCCTCTTTGCAAAATGCCGTGCGCTGACCGGGTCGACACCCACGCATCCACATGGCGCTCTGTGATTCGTCAGGACCAAATTTGCACATTTGCTGCAAGTTCAAGGAATGGGTAGGGTCAAATTTCAAGTTCTAGGACTAAAGCATCACATTGAAAGCAAGTTCTAGGACTCCTAGTGTTTTTAACTCTTTTGGGAGATAGGAGTACTACTTTACAACTGTGCAACGCCATCCAAGCTACTTGTTAGGATGTCGTTCTCTCCATTGATAAAGATTCAACTATACGGTCTTTGACTGCCATGATCATTTTTTATGTTAGCTCTCTGTATAAGAGGATGGGTTAGAACAATATAAATACCCACATGAATTTCTTTGGAAAGCAAAGCTTACCCTAAAAATTAGAATTTTTGTACGGCCGATTTTGAAGCAAAAAACATTTTGAACAAAGGCAATTTATCTGAGTTAATTGCACACAATCGCCACATATGAGGCATCGTTTGCAGAAAATCACGAGATCACTATTTTTTTTGCAAAAAACACCACACATTCAGTAAACTTTTTGCAACAAACACTGATCGAATGATTTAGGCCGCTTAATCACTTTCTGACAAGTGGGGCCCAATTGTCGGGAACTGAGTTGGCAAAACATTTACATATACACCCTTAGATCTTAAAAATAAAAGCAATCACCCCCCCTTCCCCACGGACAGGAGCTCCTTCCTCGCGCAGGACATGTCCCCGCACACGCCGGCCGTCTCCACAACCACGAGGGCCAGCAGCGCACTGTCGTCCTAGAGGCAGAGAGAGGAGCTGCATGAGAGAGAGAGAAGGGAGAAGGGAGAGAGAGAAGGGAGAAGGGAGAGCGACAAGGGAGGAAGAGGGGGCGGCGGTGAACTAGCGGCGACGAGCTGTGGGGGCAGCTGTGGATGGATGGAAGCCAACACCACCGGGGAGCCAGAGCTCCCGTGCCGCGTCCACGACGTGGACTTCGCGGAGCCAGCCGCCGTGAGCTCTGCCTTCAAGCCACGGTGGCGCCCGTCGGGATGCCGTGGCCGCGCCTCGGCCGTCCAGACGGCCAGCGCCACTCGACGCCGTGGATGGGGGGCCAACCTCCATGCGCGTCCCTAGGGTCCTCCGTTCTGTTGGAGGAGCTCGCTCCCATGGATGCATGCGCCCTGGTGCCACCGGAGACTTGTCGGATGTGACGTAGCTATGAGTTCGTCGGTTGCTCGTGGGCAGGGGCGTGGCACTTTGTTAAGAAAAAGGTTTTGGGGTATTGTGGGCTTCGACACCTCATGGGTCGGCCACGACAAAATATGTATATATATATATATATATATATATAGAGAGAGAGAGAGGGGGGAACCTCTCTGAGTACAAATACAATTGTATACAAGTTATAATACATATTTACGTATAAGTACAAGTCTAACACCCTCCCTCAATCTTAACTGTGATATGAAGATTTCAGAAGATTAAGATTGCGACGACAACCCTCAAACTGAGGCAATGTCATCGGCTTCATGAAGATATCGGCAAGTTGATCTTTAAAAGGAATGAACTTGATCTGAAGTAACTTCTATGAAACTCGTTCTCTGACAAAATGATAGTCAACTTCGATGTGTTTTGTTCGGGCATGAAATACTGGATTTGAAGAAAGGTACATAGCACCGATATTGTCACACCAAAGAACAGGAGGATGAATCTGAGAGACTCGCAACTCTGGAAGCAAGGACTAAACCCAAATCACTTCAACAGTTGCATTGGCAACTGCTTTGTATTCAGCTTGAGTACTACTATGCGATACTGTAGCCTGTTTATGAACACTCCAGGCGATTAAATTAGGATCATAGAACACTGCATATTCCCCCATAGATCGCCTGTCATCCGGGCTACCAGCCCAATCAGCATCAGAAAAAGCCGAGAGGCTACCAGAAGGAGCAGACCGAAGATGCAGACCCAGAGCAGCAGTGAAACGAACATAGCGCAGAATGCGTTTGACAGCAGTCCAGTGAGTATCTCGAGGAACATGAAGAAACTGGCACACACTGTTAACCGCATAGGAGATATCAGGACGAGTGATCGTCAAATACTGTAAGCCACCAAAAATACTCACTAGTAGAAAACAGGGCTTTGGTTCAGCCAGAAAAGAGCATTAATCCCGGTTGCTATACGAACCGGGACTAATGTGAGCATTAGTCCCGGTTCGAGCGACTAGGACACCATACAGGCATTACTCCCGATTCAAATGGGACCTTTAGTCTCGGTTGGTGCAACGAACCGGAACTAAAGGGTGTGATGCCCATTAGTACCGGTTCGTGGCACCTACCGGTACTAAATGTTAGACCTTTAGTACCAGTTCGTGCCATGAACCGGTACTAATGGTGCAATTTTCAAATTCTACACCCCCCTCCCCGTATCGCCTTTTCAGTTTTGTAAAAAGCAAAAGAAAATTATAAAAACGTCAAAGTTAAAATCCTTCGAGATGTAGTTATGATACTACATCTACTAGTTAGGAAAATTTAAAAACTAAAATTTGGACATGTTTTGCAAAAAGTGTAGGGAAAATGTAAAACGGCTATAACTTTTGCATACGATGTCAGAAAAAAACGTATAATATATCAAAATGTTCAGCACGAAAATCCACAGCTGATTTTGACTGCCTATGGCCTGTTTGCTATTTTTTAGAATCCTCAAATTCTAAAAGGAAAAAAGTTATGCTCAAATTTCAGTTTTTTGAATTTTCGTTAAATCGGGTCAAACTATGGTCAAACTACTTATTCAAGAAGTATTAGTGTTACTAAATAATTATTCAAGAATATTAGTGTTACTAAATAATTATTTCAGTTTTTTTGATTTTTGGTCAAATCTGGTCAAACTGTGGTCAAATTGTGGTCAAACAATGGTCAAACTACTTATTCAAGAAATATTAGTGTTACTAAATAATTATTGTTTTTTAGAACGATAGTTTCAAACTCAAACAGTGAAATGTGTGACTTCATGCTCAAGCTAAACTTCTTGAGGTTTAATAGGATTGACATCTTACTATTGTCAGGATAACAACAAGTGCAGACTTGAAAACGTGGGAGAATAGAACCCGGAAGTTAAGCATGCTCAGGCTGGGGTAGTGAGAGGATGGGTGACCGTTCGGGAAGTTAGATGATTTGGAATGATGAGGGATGATTAGAGATTAGAGGTTAAATTGAGCAGTGATGAGGGCTGATTAGAGATTAAAATAATTCAGAAATTTGAAAATTCGGGATTTTTTTTTCAAAAAACAAATTTCAAAAAAAAATTCAAAAAATTCATAAAATTTCCTTTAGTACTGGTTGGTGTTACCAACCGGGACTATAGGTGGACCTCCACGCAACGACCACGTTGAGGGCCTTTAGTCCCGGTTCGTATAAGAACCGGGACTAAAGGGGGGGCTTTAGTAACGACCCTTTAGTCCCAGTTCCAGAACCGGGACAAATGGCCCTTTTTCTACTAGTGACCGCGATACGTTTGCAGAAGAGTACCATCAAGTGCAGAGTGGCGATCAAAAGCTGTCATGGGAGTAGTAGCAGGTTTGCACTAGAGCATACCCGCACGACGAAGCAAATCCAGAGAATATTTGTGTTGGTTTGCACTAATAGGGACCCAATTGTTGTCATGGGAGTAGTAGCAGGTTTGCACTAACAGGGACCCGATTGCTTTTTCTGAAAAGTTACAGGGGCTTGATTGTGTATTGTACGCGTAGATACTCCACGTTGGCCTGACAAGTGGGTCCAACTGGTCAGTTTCATACTTCCGAGTCGGTGAAATTTATTACTCACTTGACGCAAAAGCGGGGTTTTTTATGATTTTTGACAAAAAATGGTTGTTTTGGAGTACCCTAGCCACAAATGCGGTGGTTTTGACCAATTTACTCGCTCGATGGTGACCTACGCGTCCAATAGGGATCGCCCTCGCCTTCAACGAGTCTAGCTTCCAACTCCGCTGAAGGGGCGAGCGGGTTTGGCCGGGCACGTGCGCAGCAGGCCACAACCTATTTTTTCTGTTTTTTCTTGCTTTATATTTTCGTTTTTTTTCTTTTTTGTACTTTCGTTTATACTTGAGGAGTAGTTATTTTTCACATCCCCCTCTATTCTAACATCAATGCACCGTAATTTTACATTCCGTAAATTTTGTCTTATTCCATACGTAAAATGAGAACGTACGAAAATATATAATCACCGTCAAAAATATTTTATCTTACGTAAAATTACAAACGTAAAAACAATGTTAAATATACATAAAATAAAATTTTCTTGTCATATAACCTATAAATTTCATGTAATGAATCAATATGAGTTTGATCATTTTTATTCCAAATGAAATTTATTAATGAAATGATCATAAGATTACCTCGGATGGATAATAACTTATATATATATTGAAAAATGGCTGAACAAGTATTTCAAAAGTTTGAACAAGTGTTTGAAAAATATTAATCAAGCATCCAAAAAGCATCAGCGAGTGGGCCAGCCCAATACAACGTGGGGGTACGAACTTAATGCAAGACAGTGCTCGCTCTCTTTAACTAGTGATTTTGATGACTTATGAGTTTTTTTCTTCCTTTATTTTCCTTTTCACCTTAAGCTATGGTTTTTATTCCAATTTTCTTTTCTTTGTCAATAGTTTTTTGTAGTACAAACATTTCTCTAATTTACTGTGATCATTTTGCAAAATACACACTGAACATGTTCTAATATAGTAAAAAAATATTGAATCTACAGACTGGCCAAAATTTTAAAATACGATGAATGTCTTTTAATATATGGTAAACACTTTTTCAAATAGACACTGAAAAAAGAGAAGAAGAAGAAAGTAGTAGAGGAGAAGAAGAAAAAATAGAATATAATATTCTATTTTTTCTTCTTCTCCTCTATTCCTTTCTTCTTCTCCTCTTTTTTTCTTCGATCTTCTTCTCTATTAATCATTTCTTCTTCTCCTCTTTCTTTCTTCTTACGGACATCGCGGAGGTGGTTAATTAGTAGTTGAACTAGTTAAACTAGTTTATTTATAGTAAATGCTTAATTAGTAGTTGAACTAGTTGATTTAATAAAACTACTTTATTTATAGTAAGTGCTTAATTAGTAGTTGAACTAGTTGATTTAATAAAACTACTTTATTTTACTATATATAGAAGTAGTTTATTTTTAGTAAGTACTACCTTATTTTATTTATAGTAAGTGCTTAGTAGTTGAACTAGTTGATTTAATAAAACTACTTTATTTTACTATAGAAGTAGTTTATTTTTAGCAAGAAAATTAATAGAAATAGTTTATTTTTTAGTTCAAGCAATTATTCCCGCATCGGTGTCGACGATGCCTATCCCGCATCCTCGTCGTCGACTCGGCGGAGGAGTACGGCTTGATCAGAGGGGCCATGTCCGGGACTGGGCTTCGCCGGGCTGGTATCGGGAGGTGCTACCTTCGGGGGGGCATAGGTTCGTGAGGAGCCAGCCTGTCGTTGACCCGATCCTTGTTTGGTGGCGGTCGCGTGGGCCAGTGACGGTGCCGAGGCTTCCGGACACCACGGAGGTGGTACATCACCGTGTCGGCGAGGAGGACGGGCACGTCCGTCGCTACATGGTTGTGTTGGAGGGCAGGTTCGACAATACCTGGCAGGTTCTTCAGGGATCTCACTGTAGCTATGATCCTGTGATGGTTCCTTCTCTTTGGGTGTCCACCGCCCGCGCCGATACCCGTCGGGCGCTATGGTTCTAGTTGTATTAGCGATGCTATATGTATGATAGTATTCGAGGAGTATTAGTGATAATATTCGACGATGTACGGACGCAAGAGATGATGTAGTTTTGCTTATAATTGAATGCATGCTAATTTGAATACTACTTTATTTTACGATTTGGTTTTGATTATTGAATGCTCAAATTGAAAAAGTACTCCTACTTTGATTGCTAAAATTGGAGAGCACTATGCAAGGCGTATGCATTTGCTTACTTGATAGCTTATATGGTTTTTGTTTTTACAGAAATCTAGGAGCCCCCTCCATCATCCGCGCCATCGTCCCCGTCACCGACCCCCCTCCGACTCGAGGTGAGACCAGCCAAATCTCCATGTCAATATGAGTCCTATAATATGAGTCCTCGGGTTGACTTTAAGTCTGTCGAGTCTCCACCATATATGGGGGTAGCTTCTCCTTCATTCCCGTGTTGAGAGTTTTCAAGAAAAGACTAGACAGACCGATAGTCAACCCGTGATGAATAATAATGATCTAACTTACGTTCTTTAGTACACATATTTAATTGTAGACATTTAATATTTGAATTATGAACATAGGAAATGGGGTACTCGGACGACGAAAGTCTCTCATGGGAGTGCGGCTGGTGCCACGACGACCGAGGTCTGTGCGACGGGCCTCACCTGGACGAAGATCGACGCTTCAGCATTAATCTGGAGGAGACCTTCGATGTTCAAATGGTACGCAAACGTAATTAAGCACGATTTTAAATATTTCAACATGTACTTTTCATATTTTATAATTCGACTAGCTTATCCCATGCCATGCAAGATGCTATGTCTTGGAGAGGATGGGTTTTGAAGATCATGAAAGTTTCGAAACAAATAAAATTCACCTAAGGACCCATCATGGTGTGGATTTTGAAGTAAAGTTATACAATTCTGAGAGCGTAACCCATTTTGGTTGCAAAAAATGGGAAGCACTTTGCAAGATGTATGGTTTTGATGAAGGTATGCTTGTCACCATGGATCTTGGTGATCCTGAAATCGAGCAAGACAATATGGACATTTGGTTCCTTGTTGATACGCCTCCAATTCTACCGCTATGTGAGTTTCTCAAACATAGTTATTAGCTAATTTATATTGTTTATTTCAAAATAGTTGACAGCTTATTTTCATTGACATCTTATTTTCATTTTTTAAAGAATGTGCGGAAGATGGTAGATGACAAAACCCACTACACCGATGGCTCTGAATTAACTTATCAGGAGAAAAATCATCTGGTCGGATTTTGTACTGATATTGAGAATTACAATATCTACAATCAAACCCCTCAACATTATGGTCAATACGTGCCACTAGTGCACGTGTTGAACTACAATAACTACCATGGAGATACCCTGGTAAGATTTTTTACTATTACGACATCCGTGCATCTTTTGCATACTTCTAAAACTAGTACATCATTGCTAACTATGAAGTTATTACTATATTTTTCAACACAGAATCCTGACGGATTGTGTGCCTCATTTGATGTATCAGAATGGTAGCCTTCGTGTTTTGAACATATATCCAGGTCATCCTACGAATCTCAACTGTCCATACCGGATTTCTCAAAGAAGTGGAGACATTCTAATCAAACAATGGAAAAAAATGTATGGACAGTCGTAAGGAGGTTCTTGGAAGCAAAAGGAAGCGAAACGCAAGAATTGGAGACAGGATGATCTCCATTCTCCATAATGGAGAGTAAGGGTCTATATTGTTTTATGTTATTTTACCTTAAAGAGGGTATTTAGGTCCTACCTAATACTGATGATCATGTGCTAAGAACAATTAAGTAGGGTTGGTTCGATGACTATGAGGATGATGATCGTATGACTTGTTATTAATAACGAGTAGAAGTTTTATGATGATGATTAGTAGGACTTGTTATTATATATGATGATGCATGATGCGAGCATGAAGAGTTATCATATATCAGCGGGTGAAATGAATATGGATTGGATTGAAGTGAAGGCAACATGCATGTGGTGCATGTCGAAAGTAGTACAATCCAAACTTGATCAAGTTAGGATTAGTATTACTTTCGACATGCACCACATGTTGCCTTCACTTCAATCTAAGCCATGTTTAGGCATAGTAGTAGCGTTGGTAAACCAAGCACTGAGATATAAGAGAGACACTTATCTCTATTAGCTAGCTAATAACAACCAAAATTAATCCCCAAAACCCCTAAACCAGCCCCTTTCAAAAAAAACCTCAGCTTGCATTTTGATCCCGGTTGGTGACCCTACCTGGGCTGGCCGCAGCGGCCACATGGAGGCCATCTGTCCCGATTCGTGTAAGAACCGGGACTAAAGGCCAAAGGCATTAGCAACGACCTTTTAGTCCCGATTCCAAAACCGGGACAGAAGGCCCTTACGAACCGGGACAGAAGGCCCTTACGAACCGGGACAGAAGGCCCTTACGAACCGGGACAAATGACTTTTTTTCTACTAGTGAGAACACAAAATCGTAGAGAACACAATGCTCGAAGACAACACCTTAAAGAGAATCATGACTTGTTACTAGAGACAGATGGGTTCAACCAATGGAGGACATACCCAAAAATATATTTATTTTATAAAATACACCGTCTCTGTTACTATGATTCCCTCTGTCTGCAGCAAACATACAATTTTTAGCAAATCTAGAGAAATTTTTTGTCTGCTAGCTAGCATTGAAAGCACAACCTCGGTAGCAACTCTTCTCTGACAGCCCCACCGAAAAAACTTTGATATTGTAGTTTTGCCCAAATTTAGAGACTGTTTCGTTGAAAACAGTTGAGCGCTAATAATCTGGCTTGGGCAACTTTGTACCTAGCCTGGTAGCAAGTAACAACACTGTCCTAGTGCTCCAACGAGTTCGATCATAGAAAGAAATCCAAATTGCCGCTCCTCGGGTATACACTTCAGTTTTGAACCAGTACTAAAGGCTCGCAATGAACCGGGACTAATGAGCGCCCTCCGCCTAGCCATTAAAATCGGCACTAATGATCACATTAGTGCCGGTTCAATTACAAACTGGGACTAATGAGCTGAACATTAGCTCTTTTTTCTACTAATAGAACTATTAAAAGCCGAAGCCGGTTTTGATTGATGGTAAAGCTGGCTGCAGATTGAGCGAGTCGTTGGTATTTAAAAACAAAGGCCCGGCCAGATCTGAAACTGCACAATAATTAAGCCACTAACTAACAAACCATGCACAGATCTAGAGAAACTCTCACGTGCTAGCCAATACCACTCACGTCCTCCTTGGGAGCACCTCTTTTCAAACACCAGTTGCACGGCAAGAATTAATTAGGTGCACCTCTTTGCAATGGAGCGTAGTACTAGACATGGAGTTTGTCATACTATGTATCATCTGTATGTGTCTATTGTTCCCTCAAAAAAAAAAAACTGGATGTATCTATTGCATATGAGTTAGTACCATTGAGTATGCATAACATTTTATTCGGGGCTATGGTTGTCGAATACTATCTAAATTCTATTTTTTGAGATGTAGGGTTATTACCTCTCCAAAAGGGGTCGGAACTCGCTAACTCCCGAGTGATACACTTGCGCCATAGTAGGCTCCGCCTTAAGTTTGTACCCCCTAGTACTCATTTCAGGTTCGCTCCCTCGACACCCATTGCCATCTTGACCCAAACCCCTTCTAACACAGTTTTGGTTGTCATCTCTATACTGTTGTTGTCTGCAATGAGCATCCCACATGACTCGATAACCATATATGTTAAAAAGTTATCGTAGGCTGTTAAATGTGTGATCCATTTGTGATATGCCCGTAGACACTTAACGGTATTTGTTTGGAATCCTCCACATACCAACCTGCACGTCGTGTAGCGCATGGAAAGCTGCACATATTGTCTAGTTTACTGAACACGATAAAGTATCATCTTATGTCTTTTTATTTCCATGGAAGAATTATATTATCTCGGCACAGCCTACCAAGACTTTATCTGTAGACAGCATGAGCGCAATGCATGCCGCATACCGTGGATCCAGACCTGACCAACCCTGTTAGAGTTGTGTCGAATATAGTGTACAAGGTAGGTTACAGTTGGACTTGTACTGGTATTGTGTTTAGATAGGATATGAAGTCGTGTCCTAATAGGACACTTGCACTAGTGCAGTACCGGTCAATAGCACCGGTTCGTAAGGCCCTTTAGTGTCGGTTCCATAACCGGCACTAAAGTGTGGGCACTAAAGCCCCCCCCCCCCCCTTTAGTACCGGTTCAGCACGAACCGGTGCTAAAGGGCAAACACGTGGCACGAGCCAGCTCCGTGGGCGTGTAGGACATTAGTACCGGTTGGTAACACCAACCGGTACTAAATGTTTTGGTGTGTTTTGGTTTTTTTACTTTAATTATGTGTTTTCAATTTAATTTAGTGATTCTTTTACATTATAATGAGTTGTTAAATCATTAGGCGATTAGTTTGACTGGATGCGTGTGGATCCCAGCTAAGTCATCAAGTATATGTCATATCCATATTATATATACTTGATCACCTACTTAAGTGATCGAGGTAATATGGATATGGCATATATATACTTGATCACTTAGCTAGAATCCATCCAGTTGAAACTAATATGCAATTTCTTTCATAAATGATATAATAACTCATCATCATCATCATCATCATCATATTAATTAAAATAAAAACTCTTGCATCATATATATCATCACCAACGGTTTTCATAGCAAAGATATCATCGAGTTCAACATGGTAATGATATTATAAGCATTCATAACACCGCAAAAGCAAATCACTATTTGAGATTAAGTTCAGGACGAAGAACATGGACATGAGAGGACAAGTATTAAGAGCATGAACTAGCAAATTAATCACTCCTGCCGCTCTCTCTCAGGTAAAATAGCATAGAACATGTATAGCTTTGCTGATTCATCATATTGGAGCATGCAGATGAACCTGTCTCCTAATCGTGGGTTGTGCTTCTGATTCCTGCCCCCTAGTACTTCTCTATGATCGTTCACAATTTTGCTCCAGTCTTTTACTATTAAGCATTCCTCGCTATTAGAAATCCTGAATGTACTAAAGTGCATTGTAGGATATCTTGGCCGTAAGCTAACAATATTGATGGTACCTTTAGTCTCGATCCAATCAGGCACAACATTCATCGGGAGTCCCTGTTGAAAAACATCGTATAGTAACATACTTAGCAATGAAGTTTAGCTTAAAAAATAATGTATGCAAAAGATGCACTGAGAAGAAATAGTAGAAATCTTACCATCTTTCCTAAATATATGTGACCGTAGTTCAGTACGAACACTATTGGTCGCACGTTTTGAGTACTAACATTTCTAAGTGCAGGAAAGAAATTTGTCTTGACAGCATCAAGATCCTCAAGCCATGAAACATAATGACTTGTCTCCTCGCAGTTTAGTTCAGCCCCGGGACAGTGGATAGTCCTGTCTACCAAGCGCCGGACATGTTTGCTTGACTGGAAGTAAGCTATCAATATTAATTGAGATCTATTAATTATTCAACTGGTTCAAATAATCTCATATCGAAGACATAAATATGGTTGAGAAACTTACATAATGGTGGAACTGGAGGCGTCTGCACATCGACCCAGATGTCTCTATGACCTTCAATATCATCTTTCGGACGAATATCAAAGGTTATAACCATATCAGGCTCAAATGCATAAGCCTTGCATAGTGCTTGCCAAGTTTTGCATTCAAAATAGGTGTATGTGTCTGCATTGTATAATTTGACGTTGAAGGTATAACCATGCTCGGTCTTCAAGTAAACCCTTTTTACCTCCATAGTTTCGTTAGGACTGAAACCTATCTTATCCAAGACAAAAATTCTTGCATGGCAGGGGATACGCTAGTAGAATAGTGAAAAATTAAAATTAAAATGTGAAGCAAAATGAAGCATAAGTCATGCTTAATTACGAAAAAAGACTTGTCGTTGTGACTTAGTGTATCCACTTCGAAGTTCTCATCCAGCTTGATGCTGAAGCGTCTATCATCAACTAAAAAATTCTGGCCGCATAGGCCGCGCTGGTCTTCGCAGCATTCACACGTAATGAAATCGTGTTCGTCGTCAGACGACATTCCTATGTTCATAGGTGAAACATTAAACACTTATTAGTTCTATTAATTCAACTAATTATGTTAATTCAACTAGTTCAACTAAGCACTTACGAAGAATATACCTAATTTATTAAACTAATTCAACTAACTAGTTCAACTAATTAATTGAACTAATTCATCTAATATCTAACATATATGTTCATATACAGGTGAAACATTAAATACTTACTAGTTCTATTAATTCAACTAAATAAACTAGTTCTATATAGTAATATTTTGATTAGATCATCAAATTTTATATACCTAAATTTTCTTACTAAAAATAAACTTGTTCTATTAATTTTCATACTAAAAATAAACTAGTTATATTAATTCAACTAGTTCAAATAATCTCATATATATACCTAATTAATATCTAGCTATACTAATTCAACTAGTTCAACTTGTTCTAATTCATGTAAAATATATTTGACATTAATATTTAACATTTTTTCCATATAATTCATCTAACCATTAACATTCTAACATTATTATCTACGTAATTTATCTAACATTAATCTAAACAACAGAAAATAGAAAATAAGTAAAAAATTAACAATGTGTGTGTGTGTGTATGTGTGTGTGTGTACGTACGACCGGGGGACGGCG
>NC_057809.1:5836254-5837312 GCF_018294505.1 Triticum aestivum | reverse complement strand
GTGACGGCGACGGGCGGCGGGGGCGGCGAGGGCGGCGCGCGATGGGGCGACGGGCGCGCGGCGAAGAAGTTTGGATCAAGAAGAACTACTGGTGGTCGATGAACTGATTTTTTCGTAGATTCCATATATATAGGAGGGGTCTTTAGTGCCGGTTGGAGCCACTAACCGGTACTAAAGACCAATTTTCGCCAGGCCAAGGGGCGGGAAATGACCCCTTTAGTACCGGTTCGTGCCACGAACCGGTATTAAAGACTCCCCCCCCTTTAGTACCGGTTGGAGCCACCAACCGGTACTAAAGGTTGTGCACTGCCACCGGCGGTGCATAATGTTTAGTCCCACCTCACCGAGCGAAGGGCAGCCGCACTGGTTTATAAACTCAGCCACGGCTGCTCCTTCGAGCTTCTCTATATAGCAAGCTTCTGGGCCTAATTAACTAGGACGAGCTGCCCTGTGAGCCTACTGGCCCTTCTGGGACTGCATTTGCACACCCTAGGTCTGGCAGGCCCACTGGACAGCGCGCCAACAATTTTTTTATATAGTTTTTTATTTTCTGCATTATTTACTTTCTTATATTTATTTTTAGTAGTTTTTTATATAGTTTTTTCTTTTCTGCATTATTTATTCTCTTCTATTTATTTTTGAATAATTTTTTTGTATAGTTTTTTTATTTTCTGCATTATTTATGACGAAATGATGTCAGAGCATGTTGGAAATTGATGACGTCGCTTTGAATGCTGCATACTGAACACAAAAGAAGTCCGGAGTTCAAATAAGTTTAAAAAATATTGAAGTGGCCGTGTAACAGATGAGTTCTCGTTCGAAACCCTGATACTCCGAAAAAGTATGTCCAGTTTGTACACGAAGTGCGTCCAATTTTTGCCGTGACCCTCTCTACTCTTTCGCGCATGGTATGCGGGTGATATGATGATACCATGCCAAGTTTCAACATTTTCAGGATTCATTTTGTAGTGATTTTCAATTTCACGGTGATTTAGCTCTCTAAACAATTAGGTAAATGACCAAAAAACAACAAATGATGTCAGAACATGTTGGAAATT
>NC_057809.1:5814774-5836139 GCF_018294505.1 Triticum aestivum | reverse complement strand
ATGTTGGAAATTGATGACGTCGCTTTGAATGCTGCATACTGAACACAAAAGAAGTCTGGAATTCAAATAAGTTTAAAAAACATTGAAGTGGCCGTGTAACAGATGAGTTCTCGTCCGAAACCCTGATACTCCGAAAGTGTTTGTCTAGTTTGTACACGAAGTGCGTCCAGTTTTTGTCGTGACCCTCTCTACTCTTTCGCGAATGCTATGCGGGTGATATGATGATACCATGCCAAGTTTCAACATTTTCAGGATTCATTTTGTAGTGATTTTCAATTTCACGGTCATTTAGCTCTCTAAACAATTAGGTAAATGACCGAAAACAACAAATAATGTCAGAACATGTTGGAAATTGATGACGTCGCTTTGAATGCTGCATACTGAACACAAAAGAACTCCGGAGTTCAAATAAGTTTAAAAAACACTGAAGTGGCCATGTAACTATTGGGGAACGTTGCAGAAAACAAAAATTTTCCTACGGTTTCACCAAGATCCATCTAGGAGTTCATCTAGCAACGAGTGATTAGATGCATCTACGTACCTTGTAGATCGCGAGCGGAAGCGTTCAAAGAACGGGGATGAGGGAGTCGTACTCGACGTGATTCGAATCACCGAAGATCCTAGCACCGAACGGACGGCACCTCCGCGTTCAACACACGTACGGAACAGCCACGTCTCCTCCTTCTTGATCCAGCAAGGGGGAAGGAGAGGTTGAGGGAGATGGCTCCAGCAGCAGCACGACGGCGTGGTGATGATGGAGCTGCAGTACTCCGGCAGGGCTTCGCTAAGCACTATGGAGGAGGATGATGTGTTGGAGAGGGAGAGGGAGGCACCAAAGGCAAAGGTGAGAAGTCCTCCATCTCCCCCACTATATATAGGAGGGACAAGGGGGGGGGGGGCGCTGGCCCTAGGAGATCTAATCTCCTAGGGTGGTGCGGCCAAGGGGAGGAATCCCTCCTCCCCAAGGCACCTAGGAGGCGCCTTCCCCTCCTAGGACTCTTCCTCCTTGAAACCCTAGGCGCATGGGCCTCTTGGGGCTGGTGCCCTTGGCCCATGTAGGCCAAGGCGCACCCCCTACAGCCCATGTGCCCCCCCGTGACAGGTGGCCCCACCCGGTGGACCCCCGGGACCCTTCCGGTGGTCCCGGTACAATACCGATAACCCCGAAACTTGCCCTGATGGCCGAAATAGCACTTCCTATATATAATTATTTACCTCCGGACCATTCCAGAACTGACGTCCTGGATCTCATCCGGGACTCCGAACAACATTCGGGTTACTGCATATACATATCCCTACAACCCTAGCGTCACCGAACCTTAAGTGTGTAGACCCTACGGGTTCGAGAGATAGGCAGACATGACCGAGACGGCTCTCCGGTCAATAACCAACAGCGAGATAGGCAGGCAGACATGACCGTAGTCAGTCTCCCACTTGCACTAGAGTCAATAATCTAGTTACATTTTGATGAATCGAACACCCATGGAATTCTGGTGTTGATCATGTTTTGCTCTAGGGAGAGGTTTAGTCAACGGATCTGCTACATTCAGGTCCGTATGTACTTTACAAATATCTATGTCTCCATCTTGAACATTTTCACGAATGGAGTTGAAGCGACGCTTGATGTGCCTTGTCTTCTTTTGAAACCTGGGCTCCTTGGCAAGTGCAATAGCTCCAGTGTTGTCACAGAAGAGTTTGATTGGCCCTGACGCATTGGGTATGACTCCTAGGTCGGTGATGAACTCCTTCACCCAAATTGCTTCATGCGCTGCCTCCGAGGCTGCCATGTACTCCGCTTCACATGTAGATCCCGCCACGACGCTCTGCTTGCAACTGCACCAGCTTACTGCCCCACCATTCAAAATATACACGTATCCGGTTTGTGACTTTGAGTCATCCAGATCTGTGTCGAAGCTAGCGTCGACGTAACCCTTTACGACGAGCTCTTCGTCACCTCCATAAACGAGAAACATTTCCTTAGTCCTTTTCAGGTACTTCAGGATATTCTTGACCGCTGTCCAATGTTCCTTGCCGGGATTACTTTGGTACCTTCCTACCAAACTTACGGCAAGGTTTACATCAGGTCTGGTACATAACATGGCATACATAATAGAACCTATGGCTGAGGCATAGGGGATGACACTCATCTCTTCTATATCTTGTGCCATGGTCGAACATTGAGCAGAGCTCAATTTCACACCTTGTAACACAGGCAAGAACCCCTTCTTAGACTGATCCATATTGAACTTCTTCAATATCTTATCAAGGTATGTGCTTTGTGAAAGGCCTATGAGGCGTCTCGATCTATCTCTATAGATTTTGATGCCTAATATATAAGCAGCTTCTCCAAGGTCCTTCAATGAAAAACTCTTATTCAAGTAGGCCTTGATGCTGTCCAAAAGCTCTATATCATTTCCCATCAAAAGTATGTCATCTACATATAATATGAGAAATGCTACAGAGCTCTTACTCACTTTCTTGTAAACGTAGGCTTCTCCATAAGTCTGCGTAAACCCAAACGCTTTGATCATCTCATCAAAGCGAATGTTCCAACTCCGAGATGCTTGCACCAGCCCATAAATCGAGCGTTGGAGCTTGCACACCTTGTCAGCATTCTTAGGATCGACAGAACCTTCCGGCTGCATCATATACAATTCTTCCTTAAGGAAACCATTAAGGAATGCCGTTTTGACGTCCATTTGCCATATCTCATAATCGTAGAATGCGGCAATTGCTAACATGATTCGGACGGACTTTAGCTTCGCTACCGGTGAGAAAGTCTCATCGTAGTCAACCCCTTGAACTTGTCGATAACCCTTAGCGACAAGCCAAGCTTTATAGATGGTCACATTACCATCCGCGTCTGTCTTCTTCTTAAAGATCCATTTATTTTCTATGGTTCGCCGTTCAACGGGCAAGTCAGTCAAAGTCCATACTTCATTTTCATACATGGATCCTATCTCGGATTTCATGGCTTCTAGCCATTTGTCGGAATCCGGGCCCGCCATCGCTTCTTCATAGTTCGAAGGTTCACCATTGTCTAACAACATGATTTCTAAGACAGGGTTGCCGTACCACTCTGGTGCGGAACGTGTCCTTGTGGACCTTCGAATTTCAGTAGAAGCTTGATCAGAAGTATCTTGATCATTATCATTAACTTCCTCTCTAGTCGGTGCAGGCACCTCAGGAACATTTTCTTGAGTTGCGCCATTTTCCGGTTCAAGAGGTAATACTTCATCAAGTTCTACTTTCCTCCCACTTACTTCTTTCGAGAGAAACTCTTTCTCTAGAAAGGATCCATTCTTGGCAACAAAGATCTTGCCTTCGGATCTGAGGTAGAAGGTATACCCAATTGTTTCTTTAGGGTATCCTATGAAGACGCATTTTTCCGACTTGGGTTCGAGCTTTTCAGGTTGAAGTTTCTTGACATAAGCATCGCATCCCCAAACTTTTAGAAACGACAGCTTAGGTGTCTTCCCAAACCATAATTCATACGGTGTCGTCTCAACGGATTTCGACGGAGCCCTATTTAAAGTGAATGTGGCAGTCTCTAAAGAATAGCCCCAAAAAGATAGCGGTAAATTGGTAAGAGACATCATAGATCGTACCATATCTAATAGAGTGCGATTACGACGTTCAGACACACCATTACGCTGAGGTGTTCCAGGCGACGTGAGTTGTGAAACTATTCCACATTTTCTTAAGTGTGTGCCAAATTCGTGACTCAAGTATTCTCCTCCACGATCTGATCGTAGAAACTTGATTTTCCTGTCACGTTCATTCTCAACCTCACTCTGAAATTCCTTGAACTTTTCAAAGGTTTCAGACTTGTGTTTCATTAAGTAGATATACCCATATCTACTCAAGTCATCAGTGAGGGTGAGAACATAACGATAGCCACCGCGAGCCTCAACACTCATTGGACCGCACACATCAGTATGTATGATTTCCAATAAGTTGGTTGCTCGCTCCATTGTTCCTGAGAACGGAGTCTTGGTCATTTTACCCATGAGGCATGGTTCGCACGTGTCAAATGATTCATAATCAAGAGACTCTAAAAGTCCAACTGCATGGAGCTTCTTCATGCGTTTGACACCTATGTGACCAAGGCGGTAGTGCCACAAGTATGTGGTACTATCATTATCAACCTTACATCTTTTGGTATTCACACTATAAACATGTGTAGCATTACGCTCGATATTCATTAAGAATAAACCATTCACCATAGGAGCATGACCATAAAACATATCTCTCATATAAATAGAACAACCATTATTCTCGGATTTAAATGAGTAGCCATCTCGAATTAAACGAGATCCCGATACAATGTTCATGCTCAAAGCTAGCACTAAATAACAATTATTGAGGTTTAAAACTAATCCCGTAGGTAAATGAAGAGGCAGCGTGCCGACGACGATCACATCGACCTTGGAACCATTCCCGACGCGCATCGTCACCTCGTCCTTCGCCAGTCTTCGCTTATTCCGCAGCTCCTGCTTTGAGTTATAAATGTGAGCAACTGCACCGGTATCAAATACCCAAGAGCTACTACGAGTACTGGTAAGGTACACATCAATTACATGTATATCACATATACCTTTTGTTTTGCCGGCCTTCTTGTCCGCTAAGTATTTGGGGCAATTCCGCTTCCAGTGACCACTTCCCTTGCAATAAAAGCACTCAGTCTCGGGCTTGGGTCCATTCTTTGGCTTCTTCCCAGCAGCTTGCTTGCTGGGCGCGGCAACTACCTTGCCGTCCTTCTTGAAGTTCTTTTTACCCTTGCCCTTCTTGAACTTAGTGGTTTTATTGACCATCAACACTTGATGTTCCTTCTTGACTTTTACCTCTGCTGATTTCAGCATAGCAAATACTTCAGGAATGGTCTTTTCCATCCCCTGCATATTGAAGTTCATCACAAAGCTCTTGTAGCTTGGTGAAAGCGACTGGAGGATTCTGTCAATGACCGCATCATCCAGGAGATTAACTCCCAGCTGAGTCAAGCGGTTATGTAACCCAGACATAGTGAGTATGTGCTCACTGACAGAACTATTTTCCTCCATCTTACAGCTGAAGAATTTGTCGGAGACTTCATATCTCTCGACCCGGGCATGAGCTTGGAAAACCATTTTCAGCTCTTCGAACATCTCATATGCTCCGTGTCTCTCAAAACGCTTTTGGAGCCCCGGCTCTAAACTGTAAAGCATGCCGCACTGAACGAGGGAGTAGTCATCGGTACGTGCCTGCCAAGCGTTCATAACGTCTTGTTCTGCAGGGAGAACAGGTGCGTCACCCAGCGGTGCTTGTAGGACATAATCTTTCTTGGCAGCTATGAGGATGATCCTCAGGTTCCGGACCCAGTCCGTATAGTTGCTGCCATCATCTTTCAGCTTGGTTTTCTCTAGGAACGCGTTGAAGTTGAGGACTACGTTGGCCATTTGATCTACAAGACATATTGTAAATATTTTAGACTAAGTTCATGATAATTAAGTTCATCTAATCAAATTATTCAATGAACTCCCACTTAGATAGACATCCCTCTTCTAGTCATCTAAGTATAACATGATCCGAGTCAACTAGGCCGTGTCCGATCATCACGTGAGACGGACTAGTCAACGTCGGTGAACATCTTCATGTTGATCGTATCTTCTATACGACTCATGCTCGACCTTTCGGTCTTCTGTGTTCCGAGGCCATGTCTGTACATGCTAGGCTCGTCAAGTCAACCTAAGTGTTTGCATGTGTAAATCTGTCTTACACCCGTTGTATGTGAACGTTAGAATCTATCACACCCGATCATCACGTGGTGCTTCGAAACAACGAACTGTCGCAATGGTGCACAGTTAGGGGGAACACTTCTTGAAATTATTATGAGGGATCATCTTATTTACTACCGTCGTTCTAAGTAAACAAGATGCAAAAACATGATAAACATCATATGCAATCAAATAATAAACGTGACATGATATGCCCAATATCACATAGCTCCTTTGATCTCCATCTTGGGGCTCCATGATCATCTTGTCACCGGCTTGACACTATGATCTCCATCATCATGATCTCCATCATCGTGTCTCCATGAAGTTGCTCGCCAACTATTACTTCTACTACTATGGCTAACGCGTTTAGCAATAAAGTAAAGTAATTTACATGGCGTTTCTCAATGACACGCAGGTCATATAAAAAATAAAGACAACTCCTATGGCTCCTGCCGGTTGTCATACTCATCGACATGCAAGTCGTGATTCCTATTACAATAGCATGAACATCTCATACATCACATATAGATCATTCATCATTCATCACAACTTTGTCCATATCATATCACAAAGCACTTGCTGCAAAAACAAGTTAGACGTCCTCTAATTGTTGTTGCAAGTTTTTACGTGGCTGAAACAGGGTTCTAGCAAGAACGTTTTCTTACCTACGTGAAAGCCACAACGTGATTTGTCAACTTATATTTACCCTTCATAAGGACCCTTTTCATCGAATACGCTCCAACTAAAGTGGGAGAGACAGACACCCGCCAGCCACCTTATGCAACTAGTGCATGTTAGTCGGTAGAACCGGTCTCACGTAAGCGTACGTGTAAGGTTGGTCCGGGCCGCTTCATCCCACAATACTGCTGAAGCAAGATAAGACTAGTAGCGGCAAGAAAGTTGACAAATCTACGCCCACAACAAATTGTGTTCTACTCGCGCAAGAAGAACTACGCATAGACCTAGCTCATGATGCCACTGTTGGGGAACGTTGTAGAAAACAACAATTTTCCTACGGTTTCACCAAGATCCATCTAGGAGTTCATCTATCAACGAGTGATTAGATGCATCTACGTACCTTGTAGATCGCGAGCGGAAGCGTTCAAAGAACGGGGATGAGGGAGTCGTACTCGATGTGATTCGAATCACCGAAGATCCTAACACCGAACGGACGGCACCTCCGCGTTCAACACACGTACGGAACAGCCACATCTCCTCCTTATTGATCCAGCAAGGGGGAAGGAGAGGTTGAGGGAGATGGCTCCAGCAGCAGCACGACAGCGTGGTGATGATGGAGCTGCGGTACTCCGGCAGGGCTTCGCTAAGCACTATGGAGGAGGAGGATGTGTTGGAGAGGGAGAGGGAGGCACCAAAGGCAAAGGTGAGAAGTCCTCCATCTCCCCCACTATATATAGGAGGGCCAAGGGGGGCGGCGCCGGCCCTAGGAGATCTAATCTCCTAGGGTGGTGCGGCCAAGGGGAGGAATCCCTCCTCCCCAAGGCACCTAGGAGGTGCCTTCCCCTCCTAGGACTCTTCCTCCTTGAAACCCTAGGCGCATGGGCCTCTTGGGGCTGGTGCCCTTGGCCCATGTAGGCCAAGGCGCACCCCCTACAGCCCATGTGCCCCCCCGGGACAGGTGGCCCCACCCGGTGGACCCCCGGGACCCTTCCGGTGGTCCCGGTACAATACCGATAACCCCGAAACTTGTCCCGATGGCCGAAATAGCACTTCCTATATATAATTCTTTACCTCCGGACCATTCCGGAACTCATCGTGATGTCCTGGATCTCATTCGGGACTCCGAATAACATTCGGGTTACTGCATATACATATCCCTACAACCCTAGCGTCACCGAACCTTAAGTGTGTAGACCCTACGGGTTCGGGAGACAGGCAGACATGACCGAGATGGCTCTCCGGTCAATAACCAACAGCGGGATCTGGATACCCATGTTGGCTCCCACATGCTCCACGATGATCTCATCGGATGAACCACGATATCGAGGATTCAAGCAACCCCGTATGCAATTCCCTTTGTCAATCGATATGTTACTTGCCCGAGATTCGATCGTCGGTATCCCAATACCTCGTTCAATCTCGTTACCGGCAAGTCACTTTACTCGTACCGTAATGCATGATCCCGTGATCAGACACTTGGTCACTTTGAGCTCATTATGATGATGCATTACCGAGTGGGCCCAGTGATACCTCTCCGTCATACGGAGTGACAAATCCCAGTCTTGATCCGTGTCAACCCAACAGACACTTTCGGAGATACCCGTAGTATACCTTTATAGTCACCCAGTTACGTTGTGACGTTTGGTACACCCAAAGCACTCCTACGGTATCCGGGAGTTACACGATCTCATGGTCTAAGGAAAGGATACTTGACATTGGAAAACTCTAGCAAACGAACTATACGATCTTGTGCTATATTTAGGATTGGGTCTTGTCCATCACATCATTCTCCTAATGATGTGATCTCGTTATCAATGACATCCAATGTCCATAGTCAGGAAACCATGACTATCTGTTGATCAACGAGCTAGTCAACTAGAGGCTTACTAGGGACATGTTGGTGTCTGTTATTCACACATGTATTACGATTTCCGGATAACACAATTATAGCATGAATAAAGACAATTATCATGAACAAGGAAATATAATAATAATACTTTTATTATTGCCTCTAGGGCATATTTCCAATAGTAACAGATGAGTTCTCGTCCGAAACCCTGATACTCTGAAAGAGTTTGTCCAGTTTGTACACGAAATGCGTCCAGTTTTTGCCGTGACCCTCTCTACTCTTTCGCGCATGCTATGGGGGTGACATGATGATACCATGCCAAGTTTCAACATTTTCAGGATTCATTTTGTAGTGATTTTCAATTTGACGGTCATTTAGCTCTCTAAACAATTAGGTCAATGACCGAAAAACAACAAATAATGTCAGAACATGTTGGAAATTGATGACGTCGCTTTGAATGCTGCATACTGAATACAAAAGAAGTCCGGAGTTCAAATAAGTTATTAAAAATAAAAAAGAGGTGCAATGCTGGTTAATTTGCTTCAAGCCATTCGGAATAGTGTAGACAGCACTGCACATAGCTCAGTGCAATCTATGCTATTCCGCAAGGCTTGAAGCTAATCAACATGTAGGTGAGCATTGCAACTCTTCGTCATTGTATGTGCACTCACGGCTTATAAACCGCTCATACTGCCTCTTTCTTGGCGAGGTGGGACTAAAAATCAGCTTACAAAGAAACTCTAATACCGGTTCATGGCATGAACCGGTACTAAAGGTCTTCGTGGGGGGCCCAGATCGACCATAGCCTGACACAGCCTCATTAGTACCGGTTCGTGGCATGAACCGGTACTAAAGGTTACCCACGAACCGGTACTAATGATGCCCGTCCGCCTAGCCATTGGAACCGGCACTAATGTGACCATTAGTGCCGGCTCTAATTCAAACCGGCACTAATGTGCTCCACATTTGACCCTTTTTCTACTAGTGTTGCATCCTAGGCCTCTCATATATAGCGGGGCTAGACACACGATGTAATCTATGCCAACATAATAGCACAGGCGCGCAAGGGGGAGCCGGCGGCGTGTGCCGGCGCCCGGGTGGCCGGTGTGCGGTATTGCGACGGTGTCATGGGGAGGAGCGCCCGTAGTCAGGTCCCGGGGATGTAGCCATATCGGTGAACCTCGTTAACAAATCTCAGTTTCGTGCCTCGTGTGATTGCTTGGTCCTCGGATGATTAACGGTATGCCTCGGATTTATTCTAACAAACCCCAGTCGTCTTCATACAGTGAACATGCATTATACATTTTCCCCAAAGGTTTCGTATGAGATGATTTTGTATGTTCCATCGACACCAACGCTTCATAATTTATGGCTGGACTATCCTCAAACATTGGTCCCAAAGCGGTCGTTACAGAGTATTGTGTATGACACACTGAAAAAAATAGTGCGTTATAGCATCGCTAATACGCTTAGCATCACTAAATATATCGGCGTATGATGTCTCGCTAATAGCACGCTATAGCGCGATATAGCACGCTAATAGCATATTTTGAGGTCGACGCTATTTTGCTGTAGCGCGCTATTTTGTTCATTGGTATGACACTGACACTAATAGTTTTTATCTCAGACTAACCATGTTCATTAGCCTCGAAACATAAAGCAGTCCTGCACTGACACTATAACAATACTTATATCTAGCTAGAGTTATATATGTAGAGGAAAAAGAAATCAAGACTTTACCTCTCCACTTGTATGTGTGATTGACGGTAACAATATTTATGTCTTATCTGACCTCCCTCGGTTGCAAACCGTCAGTCGGAAATGCTAATCCGACCTGTGCAAGCCCTTTTAATCCGTGATACACTCCTCGTATCTTATATTCTTGATGCCTTGTAAGATACTGTACCAAGCTGTATTCTAAATGTATCTTCTGATACAGTGATAGGGACACTCTTTTTCTGGAGATTAAATATCTTTGGCATAAATAAATGACAATGCACATATCCTTCCTCTAGTTATGTTTTTGCTTGACCGGAGTCTAATATATATGCCCTATATAGACACATCTTGTAAAATGCATCAAATAATTAGACTGGCTAGTTGTGTGGTTTTGCCATTATCTAATATTGGCCCATGTGAAAATCTTCTTTCCCCATTATCTACCACAATCCTTCTATAGAGGGTCCGATAGTGAATGGCGCAATGGCATCAGAACACAAAATAGTAGAGAACACAATGCTCGAAGACAACACCTTTAAGAGAATCATGACATGTAGCCGTTGTTGGGTTCAACAAATGGAGGACATACGAAAAATATATTTATTTTAAAAAGTACACCGTCTCTGTTACTAGATTCCCTCGGTCTGCAGCAAACATACAATTTTTTGCAGATCTAGAGAAATTTTGTGTCTGCTAGCTAATATTAAAAGTACAACCTCGGTAGCAACTATTCTCTGACAGCCCCACCGAGAACACTTTGATATTGTAGTCTTGCACAAATCTGGAGACTGTTTCATGGAAAATAGTTTACCGCTAATAATCTGGCTTGGGCAACTTTGTACCTAGCCTGGTAGCAAGTAACAACACGGTCCCTAGTGCTCCAATCAGTTCAATCATAGAAAGAAATCAAAATTGCCGCTCCATGCATATACACTTCAGTTTTGAACCATCACAAAAAGCTGGCTGCAGATTGAGCGAGTCGTCGTTGGTATTTAGAAACAAAGGGCCGGCCAGGTCTGACAGTGCGCACTAACTAAGCCACTAACCAACAAACCATGCGCAGATCTAGAGATGCTTGGCACGTGATAGCCAATGCCCATCACGTCCTCCTTGGAAAAGCACCTCTTTTCAAATGCCAGTTGCGCGCAAGAATTAATTAGGTGAACCTAGCTAGCTCGCTAGTGTTGTAACCGCGTCCTTATCACTCCAGTCGCAAAGAAGCTTCAGATCCAATCAAACTAGCTAGCTAGTAGTCCATATATTCATACAAGCGGCAGCAACCTAGCCACAGCCAGCAAGCAAGAGCTTCTGAAAGGAGATAGAAGCTGAGGGAGAGAAAAAGAGAGGAGAAGAGCCAGCAGGCTTGCAAAAGTGAGAGAGTGATAGGGTGAGAGTCATCATGCAGTTCGCCACAGGGGCGATGAGCTCTCTCCTCCCCAAGCTGGGAGAGCTGCTCGTAGAGGAGTACAAGCTGAAGAAGAGTGTGAAGAAGGGGATTGAAGAACTCAAGGCCGAGCTCGAGAGCATGCAAGCAGCCCTCATCAAGGTGTCCAGCGTGCCTCTAGATCAACTCGACCCGCAGGTCAAGATTTGGGCCAATGAGGTCAGGGAGTTGTCCTACGCCATCGAGGACAGCCTCGACTCATTCGTGACCCGCGTCGAGGGTAATGAGCCAACCAAGCCCAAAATCAAGCACTTGCTCAAGAAGGCCCGCAATGAGTTCAGCAAGTTCAAGGCACGCCATGAAATAGCCAATGACATCAAAGACATTCAGAGCCAAGTTAGGAAGATCAAGGAACGGCGCGACAGTTACAAGATAGACGATGTTGATGCAAATCCTGCAGCAACTACAGTTGACCCTCGTCTCCCAGCTCTATACAAAAAGTTGTCTGACCTGGTGGGTATTGATAAGCCAATTAATGAGCTGATAAAGATCCTGTCCGAGGGGGTTCCCATGCCTGATAAAAATCCCAAGATAGTCTCTATTGTTGGATTTGGAGGATTGGGCAAGACAACCCTTGCAAAAGCATTGTATGATAAGCTTAGCACAAAATATGAATGTCAAGCTTTTGTTCCAGTGGGTCAGAATCCAAACACGAAGAAAGTTCTCAGGGACATCCTGCTTGAACTTGACACTGAGCTATCCAGAGCCACAGAAACAATGGCTGAATGGCAGTTGATCAACCAGCTGAAAAAAGTCCTTGCAGGCAAGAGGTACGCAGTAACCTCCCTCTATGCTAGTCAATAACTTCTTTATGTCACCTATGCCCAGGCCAGCTACACTAAGGAAGACAATATATGTTTTATCTTTGCTTTTGATTCATATAGTCCAAATCAATAAACAACTTGGCGTTAGTTTTCTTTTCATTTTGACACAACAATTTCTGATTTACATTTCCGATTTACGTATGCCAAGCTATCAATGCACGCATCTAGAAAATCAAATTAATGTAGCCATTAGAACATACGTGGCACCTTTTTATTTGGCTAAGTCAAGATTAATACCAACAGTCGCATCAACTGATTGGTTACATGGATTACTTAGGCGGTCAACTATCTCTAGTTTTGCCACAACTGAATACCCATTCAATTATCCAGAATATAACCGTTTGAAAAATGGTATAGATGAAGACTCGATTAAATGGCATAAAACTACCATACTTCGGGCTAGTGGTCACAAAAATCAACCACTTTCTAAAATATTCCAAAAACCTACCACAAAATTGGTTGGCTGTTTCAAAAAGCTACCATGTTGCACTGAGGACTATGTTGGTTAGCTTTAAGTGTGATTATGATAGCTCGGGTCCACTCGGCAGGTATGACGTGGTATAAAAACCAGCATCCTGAGCTTTGACCATTAGGTTGACCGTTGACAGGTCATGACAGGTAGGGCCCAAATATTTTCTAGAAGAAACCGGCTGCCTACAATTTTTTTTTTAAAATAATCAGGTCATGCAAATCCTACGGTCGTGGAGCACGTTCATGCTTGGCCCGCCGCCGGCGAGCTCGTCACCAGAGCCGACGAAGTGCACCTGTTCAGGCCCCGCCTTGGCTGACCGCGAGCTTGAGCTGGAAGGGAGCACGGGAGGCATGGGTCCATGGTGAAGTGGAGTTGCATCAGTTGGAGAGCACCAGCGAGCAGCTCCTCTTCCAACAAATAGCACCAGTTGGCTCCAGCTAGTGTCGTTGCCAGAATATTTGTACGCCCCGGGTCATCCTCGTAGCTACATTGTGCACTGTAGCTATAGTTACTGAAGGGTTTTGACGTCGAAATTTAAAATCGAAATTTGAATTCAAATATTTTTGACGTCGATATAGATTCGTGTTTGACTCAAGATCAGACTCGAACCAGCGACTAGCTGGTAACGGAAGGATGCTTTTGCCACTAGGCCACTACCTGTCGTGTTGTCATAGAAGTGATGGTGTCTATTTAACCAGACAATGAGCGTTTGAATTCAAAAATTTCAAAATATTCGAGATATTTTGCTCGGTACGAGTGTTTCTCGAGGGGGAATGGTAAACACGGTAACCGCGCGAGATCATGAAATTTCGCTCGGTACCCAAAACGCTGGTCCATGACGAGGATGTGCTGGCCGCGCCGGAGAAGAGAGGATCTCGTCCAAGTCAGAGCACTAGCTCCTCCGCATCAGAGATCAACACTAGAAAGGCGCTCGCCCACGTTGGAGCACCGTGACGGAAGCATCTCGAGGTGGTGGCTCTTTGGCTCCAGCAGCCTTGCTGGTCGTCGCCGACAGGGGGTGATGGTGGGCCAAGAAGGGGAGAGGAGACGGGGACGGGACGGGGCGCTAGTCCAACTTAACATGTTGAATTTAATTGCCATGATGACTGGGTCCAATATGTCATAATCATGCCGAACTTTAACCAACTAACAACAAGTGTTTTCTCAAATAGCAAACAATCTTGTCGTAGGTTTTTCAAAATTTTTAGGAGTGGTAGTTTTGGGAAACCCACCCTGAATTGTGGTAGTTTTATGCTATTTACTTATCAAGACTCGGTAGATCATAAGAACACTTCAAAAGTTAAGATGTATTTCATCTTATCTTTTTTATTCACTGTTAGCTCCTTTCTTTGGTTCTGGTGCATTGTTGTGCTTCTTGTTCTTGTGGGCAGTATATTAGATAGTTTGCTAATTAAACAATTTTCCTTCTCATGTGAATAGGTACTTTATTGTTCTTGATGACCTATGGGGTAAACAAACATGGGAAACGATTAAGTATGCTTTTGTGGATAGTCATCCAGAAAGTAGATTAATCATAACTACCCGTATTGTTGATGTTGCCACAAAAGCTGGTGGTATCTACCACATGCAACCCCTTTCTGATGATTTCTCCAAAAGGTTATTCTATACAAGAACATCTGGTAGTGAAGGGCCTGCTGAAGTGACTACCAAAATTTTAAAGAAATGTGGTGGTGTGCCGTTAGCTATCACTACAATAGCTAGCTTGCTTGTTGGCAAACACAGTGAGGACTGGTCTAAGGTATATGAGGCCATTGGTTTTGGGAATGAAGAGAATGACGATGTTCATAACACAAGACAGATATTATCATTTAGCTATTATGATCTATCTCCCAATCTTAAGACATGTTTATTGTATCTTAGTGTGTTTCCTGAAGATTATTTAATTGATAAAATATCACTGATATGGAGGTGGGTTGCCGAGGGATTTATACCATATAGAGAAGGGATGGAGTCATTTCAACTTGGAGAGATCTATTTCAACATGCTTGTAAACAAGAGCATGATACGGTGGATAGATCCTGCATATAGTGATGACCGAGGTGGTTGTCGTGTCCATGACATGGTGCTCGATCTCATCCGCACCATATCAAATGAGGTAAACTTTGTCACAGTACATGATATGGAGCATCATGGCACATGTCCGGGAGGAAAGTCAACCAACAAGGTTCGCAGATTAGCAGTTCATGGAAGTGGGGAACACAACTCTGGCATTGCAATGGAGCATGTAAGGTCATATAATGTTGTAGACTGCCGTGCCAATGGTATGCCCCTGCTTTTGAGCTTTAAAGTACTGCGTGTGCTAATTATTGAGGACTGTGTTGTTTCGGAAGGTAGTAGTCTTGAGCATCTTGGTAAGTTGGTGCAGCTGAGGTACCTGGGGCTAGTGAAGACAGCGGTCAAGATCCCTGAAGGAATAGGACATGATCTGAAGTTTCTTGAGATATTGGATGTAAGGGGAGGTATGATAAGTGAGCTGCCGCCATCTGTTGGTGAGCTAATGAATTTGAGGTGCTTGTGGGCTGATAAAGGTACAGTGATGAAGGGCGAGATAGGGAAACTGACATGCCTTGAAGAACTGGAGCTATATTCAGTGGAGAAGTGCCCAAACTTCTTCACGAAGGTGGGTAAGCTGACAAAGTTAAGGGTGCTCAAGATCTTTTTCAGTGAAATAGAGGAGTCTGCATGCAATGCTCTGGTGGAATCTCTGTGCATCCTGCACAAGATCCATAGTCTGACTGTCTTTTGTGATGTTGAGTATTCGGTTGTCCTCAATCAGAGCTTGGAAGACCTGACACCCTGTACAAAGCTGTACGAGTTAGGTCTGCTTGGCATAGTTATACCGAGGGTGCCATCATGGATCAATCAGTTAAGTGTTCCACTCCTTTCTCTTCTATATCTGCATGTGGATGCGGTAGAAGTTCAGGATGTTCAAACCATCGGCAGGTTGCCGTCGCTCCTCGTCCTTCTTCTCTGGAGTAAGGATGAAAAGAACATATCATATACTTTTGGCGGCAACGAGTTTCACAAGCTGAGATTCTTGTGGACAAAGAAGATTGAGATTGCTGTTGGAGAAGGAGCATTGCCGATGCTTGAAGTGCTGGAATACAGTGCAAGCGCTGAAAGAAAGGACGCTGCCAGCTTGGTGCCGTGGAGGAGAAATAGCTGCCCTTTGCTGGAGGACGTCAGGTGTTACCTTGACTGCACTAACAGCAGCTACAGGGAAGTAAAGGAAGCGAAGCAAGCGCTGAGGCAGGCTTCCGGCACCCGTCCCAATGCTGTGTATCTCGACCTCGACATAGTAAAAGAGAACTGGGACAAGAAGGCTGGTAAACTCATTGATAATCTCGAGTGGACCCTAGGTGGTACACAAGGATTCGAAGGGTATCGAAGACGCGAAGGATAGCGAAGATTTGGAAGATACCAAAGGATTAGTTTTTCTTTTTTTCGATGGTAATAAATTCTAAGTTAAAAAATTGTTAATACTCCAATATTCCTCAAGTTTTCAAGCTCGTTTGTTGAGACAGAGTATAATATACACTACTCTGGTACAGAAGGAGTACTACATATGAAATTTTGTGTTTGCAACTAAGAATGTTTCTCTTTCTAAAACTAATGTACTGTAAAACTACAATAATTTAGCCTGTGGGTACAAAATACTGTGGTTTTGACATAACAAAGTATTTTGGAGTATTGAGAATACCGTGGACCTTTTTAGCAAGTTTTTTATGCTCCTACATATTTTGAAGTAGTTTTCAAATGTGCGCATTGCTATCTAGTTTCAGACGTGCCGTATTGCTAGGTAGCCAGATGTTGCAAACTGATGAACAGCCATGCGCAGAACAATGGCATGCACAAGCTAGACCGGTGAAATACTCTGGTTACTGCAGTAGTTGCGTGTGAAGAAGTAAAAAAACTGCAGGTACTGAATTTAGAAGTCACGCTTCTCTGTGTACTGATACCCTGCTCTTTCTACTAGTACATACACTTCTTTTGTAATTTGTCTGAAGCATGCATTCCTGTCCAGAACCCAAATGCCAGCTTTGCCTTCTGCATGCATTCAACGACACCTGACCTAACTACACTCTACATCCTTAGCTTTCATTTGTCTGACCACTATCTTGACATCAGAAACAAACCAAGCTTACATTTTTCAGAGTGTCTTTGTTATTTTACAGAGTGGCTTCTGCAAATGCCATAAGAAGCATCTATCTGCAGAACAAGTGGAACCACAATCCTGCAGCAGAAGCAGATTACTCACAATATACAGTTCTTCTTCCCAGCATATACAGGTCGCAAACAGTAATGGCTCATTGATGTACAGAGAGTTTTTTTTCAAAAAGGGGAATGACCCCGGCCTCTGCATCATCATGACGCGCACAACCATTGATGTACAGATAGTATAACTAGCTTCTTCTTTTTTTCTGCGAGGTGTCTAACTAGCTTCTGATCAGCTCAAAACAGGCTTGTCTTGCCTCCTCATCGATTTCTGAGCATTTTCGCCTGGTTAGCCATTGTGGTGCATGCTTGTACTTAATTTACATTGTCGGTCCATGTGAATTGTACAGCTCTAGCTGGCCACAAGTATTTATCCATATATGGATGTTTTGTTTGCTAAAAGAGACTTCTGATCTGTTGATTTCTGCAGGCGGCGGTGATGAGACTATTTGCAGCAGGTAGCAATGGAAATAATAGAAGTCCATCTTGCTGGGCATTTCCGTGTGCAGGTCCTTTCTGTTACTCCCTTAGTGCATTCCTTATCTGAAGCTTCCATTCATCTTTGATACTTACTTCGCAGTAAACGACAGCGCCCGGGAGTCTGAACCCCTCGTTTTCATTCAGCCTCAGCACCAACACCTACAGGCAGGCTGGTGCCGGCGCAGAATAGGCAGCACGACGAAGGTACTTGTTCGCACAAGCCTTGAGATGACAATGAGCAAAACAAAGTCTGGGCTGTAGCATACTCTGTTTTGTGCTTGTTATCGTAAATCTACAAGCATGTCCGTCTGATTTGAGTGTGCATGAGTATCAAATGGACAAACAAGGCAAGTAACTGGTGCAAAAATGCTGAATTTGGTCAGGCAAAATGTTTTCTTTTTGTCCAAATAGCTAGAACTTGACGGGAAATTAAGCTACAGCACTACAGGTTGGAAAATGTGTTGATATTCATATTCTATACATCCATTATTGTTGAAATCGCCCAAGGAATGAATCCACAGCTTTACCAAACCAGGCAACTGACAGAGGGTTCAGAACATCAGTAGTTGAGTACATCGCATTGCCCTGTAGCTGCTGCAGCAGGACGAGATGGAACGGAATGGTGGGAAATGGAAAGGGATGGTCTTACCCGGTGGGGGATCTCCTCGGCTGTCTATCGGAGTCCACTCATCTGAGCTCCTGCTGCCGCCATAGGTGAAGGTTAGGTAGAGCTGAGTGAGAGGAAACAAATCAATCATTCCAGCTAGCCAGGGGTTTGTCGCGAGAGAAGAGAAGAAATAGGGGAAGGAGAAAGGCTGAACTTGGGACGGTTCCAGAAGTCTACGACCACTGCGAGACGCTCAGGCCCAGGTGGACAAGTACCCGGGTGCTAGCCACAGAGGGTTCGACAGCAGAGCCGAAGCAGACAGTAGTTACTTGAGGTGAACGCTCCGGCAAGAGCGGGGGCGGGACCGCCGGTGCCAAAAGTACTACATAGTCGCGCTCTTGCTCATGTTGATCGCTATTCTCTTCTACATCATGGTTTAGATAGAGATGATGAAACTTGTGTGTGTGTGCCATGACCATGCAGTTGCACTTATTCGAGACATGGCATGACTTGTGTATCGCTGTTTTAGAGATGTGATGATATTTGTGTTGAATGGTGATGATGATGATGATGGTATGACGAGACTATTGTATGTTTATGATATGATGAGAATAGTGTATGTTTACTATGATATGATGAAATTATTGTATAAAGCATGTATAAATACATCACAAATACAGAGGGAGGGGGGTGTAAATATGTGAAAGCAGGAATACTAGCAGTAGCGCTGGAAAGCTTATACTAGCAGCGCTGGATTAGCAACATCGCTTTGTTTGTTGAAGCGCTACAGAGAGTTAGCAGTAGCGCTGGTCAGGGCAGCGCTACTGCTAACCATACTTACCAGTAGCGCTGCCCACACCAGCGCTACTGCTACAACTTAGCTGTAGCGCGGTAGCAGTAGCGCTGGACACAGCGCTACTGCTATGCATATTTCAAGAACCACTGCTAGGGTTTTCCCTAGTAGTGAGAGATAAGATCTTTCACAATGTTTGGACAGACTACAACATCTTTGAGAGAGAGATTGGTGGGAGGGAGAGTTGTGGAGCCTGTGCCAATAATAGGAAGCCGATCACCGTTACCAACAATAATGCTAGATTAAAAATGCTTTGGGGAAGGACGAAACGAGGAGAGATTACCAGTGACGTGCGTAGCGGCGCCAGAGTCGAGAATCTAGTCGGCGCCGTTGGAGGGGAACCCGTGCTGGCTGTAGGCGTGGTTGAAAAGGGCGGCATGATCCCACGAGGGCGTAGGGTACGGGTAGAACGACAGCAGCAAGTGATGTAGTGGACGACGAGGGGCCCGAGAGCATCAGTGGATACGCCTGGGAGTGGACGCCGGGCCGAGGGCCGAGCACGCCGGCGGCGTTGGGAGGGATCCAGCCAGGACGAGGCGGAGGGACGGCCATGCCGTAACGGGGCAAAATAGCCCGTCCAGGGCGTAGGGCGTGCTGAAGAAGACCCGCGGCCGCCAGAGTCTGTGTGACCGCGCCTGCGGCCACCAGTGCGAGCACGGCCACGACCACGATCACCGCCGCTGTTGCCACGAGAGCCGCCTGCTCCGCGTCCGCCAGGGGCGCGCTCACCGTCGTTGCCGCGGTCACCGCGGTCGGGCGTGGAGCCGGAGCCACCAGAGATGGTGAGGGCGGCGGAGCCAGCCTCGGCCGCATGGAGGTTGATGGTGTACTCGGCGAGCTCCAGACGGGAACGAGCGACGTCGAAGGGCGGCAGCGGCACCTGATCGCCCAGGAGGGTGCGGATCGGGGGTCAGTACAAAAGTACTATATTCTTTCCACTTACTTTCATTGGCTAGTTGCCTTTTGTAGCGCGCATACTCTGATCCTCTTCTACGAATCTACGAATCTACGAATCTACGAATCCTCAAAGTGGATTTGGATTCCCATTTCTTGTCGAACCGGTTGTCCAGACCGTGGAGGAGCTACATGGTGAGGTCGTGGTCCTTCACCGGATTGCCGGTGTCAGCGAGGCACCAAGAGAGCCTCAGTGTACGAATGCTGCCTAGTAGCATGGCTGGCCGTCACGCCACAACACTGAGCCGAGGACCAGATGAAGGCACTGATGGGGAAAGCTTCAGCAGAGGGCTAGGGCATTGACTTGCAAGATGGAAATCCTTGTAGTAACGCCAACACTTTAGGGCATCGACGTAGGTGGCTGCACAACGCACAAGGGTGGCCGGGTCGGTGCGTGCGGCGATGTCCACCGGCACATCGAATGACAGCAACATTGTTTGTTTATGCCGCCACTGCCCACTTGCTTGTGTTCCGGACATGGGTGATGGGTGGGCTCGGTCTATCGCAAGACTCGCATCTGGGTCATATAGACGCAATCAGCGGCCACATCAATTGCGAACATACATAACCCCATCGGTTTTCCTTTGAATCCGGTTTTCTCTCCGCATATTTGAAGAAGAACATAGATCGGATTTGGCTTGTGTATCGTGGGATCTGTATTGGTGGCTTTCCTATAAAAAGAGGTTTCTACAAACTACGATTTTCCGTGGGATCATTTTCACGTACCACCTTAAACACGTCCATACAGTATTAGCGAAAAAGGGTGTCTCCCCGCTTTATATTATAAAGCCAACATCATCACAACATCCGAACAGACCGATACAACGCGCACCACTAGAGCACATAACACACACCCAAGACATGATACAAAGGTGTCGAGCACCGTCCCCCAATGCCACCGCCTACCAAACTAACTAAAGATGACGAAGGATAACCGCTTGGAGAGGGCGGAGACCCCCACAAAGAAACAAGGAGGGGGGAGACGGTCATGACAAACCAGGGACTCCAAGACAGTGCCTCCTAGAAGGAGACGCCCACGGATATCCACCACCGTCTGATCCGTAGATCAAGTTCTCACCCGAAGTCACATGCGAGTGGCAGGAGCACCGCAACGACACCTTCATGAAAGATACGACCACCACGGCCACCACCGCCGTCGGCTAGTACAAGAACTGGGCAAGTGATGAGCTTCGGCGCTCGCACCCCTCCGACATACCCTCACTCTGTCAACCAGCCGCAACCAAGCCCCCCGCGAGGCCATGGTTGCCCGCCCACACCCGAGACATAGGTTCCGCCCACGAATGTCACGCCTCCCGCCGCCAGGGCCGCCAGCCAACATCCAGACCACCCCCCAAGATCATCCAAAAGGATCAACTTTGGACCAAGGGGACACCCTAGACTGTCGAGTCGCAGAATGTATCCCGCCTTGAAGACCGCCGGCGCTACAGCTGCCCGCACGCGGCCAGTGAAAGGGGGAGGTGGGGGAGCTGACA